>NC_056728.1:1395125334-1395310334 GCF_019279795.1 Protopterus annectens
TTATGGCTGGGGTCCACCAGACTGGACGCTTGCCTTTGGTACAGAGAGTCTTAGTTTTGTTTGGGATTGCCTGATCCATGCAGTCCTGTAGGTGCTGGTAGAAGGCATTTGTAAGTGATTCAGCGGTTTGAGTAATGTTTACCACTGGCTCAGGGGCCTTAAAGGAGACCACACTAGTTTTTAGAAGTGTGAAATCGGCTTTTGAGAAGTTTTTCACTGTGGTCTTTTGTTTCAGGTGGGGTGGGATGAGGACCTCCAGCGAGATTAGTTTATGATCTGATCTCACCAGTGAGGGGTATACTTCCGGTGTTGAACATTTTGATCCCATGTTCGTGATGATGAGATCAAGTATGTTTTCACCTCTTGTGGGGATGGTGACTAGTTGTTCCATGGCATTTGAGTTTATGAACTCCAGGAATCTTTGGGTTAGAGTGTTCGGGCTTGAGTAGTGTTCCCAGTCTATATTAGGGTAGTTGAAGTCACCTAGTATGATGGTGTTTGGAGATACATTTATCCTCCAATGTTTTCAGGAAGGCCATGTGAGGTTCCTGAGTTTGAGAGGGTGGCCTGTAACATGCTACAAATTGCAGAGCAGTCTTGCCTATGGTTAATTGCACCTGGATGGTCTCCGATGCATCGTGCGTTGCCACCAACCTTGAGGTGTGGGTGTCCTTTATGAATATGGACACCCCTCCTTTCTTGGTGTTGTCCGGATTTTGGGGCGAAGCATGATATGAGGTGAAACCTGTTAGTGCTGGGGTGCTCTCAGGAGCCTTGAACCAGGTTTCTGTCACAGCACAGACATCGATGTTCTCCATATTGAGAAGGGCCTCGAGTGCGTGCATCTTGAGATTGAGACTTCTGGCATTGAGCAGCATTACCCTTAGTTTTTTCCTTTTGGTGTTCTAGGGTGGTAGGTTTAGAATTTGAGCCTTGCCTAAAAAGGCACTATGGGGTGGCAAGAGCCTTTGCCAATATCCGGAAGCCCAGGGGTGACAGGTGCAAGCCGTCCCTTGCGAAGCAGCGTGGCTTGTCCAGCATGTCATCCCAGGCAGACAGACATTGGATCCCCTTTGAATGACACCAGAATTTAAGCCAATTATTAAAGCTGATCATCTTATCACTGTATTGTGGCATCATTCTAGGTGAAGGTAGGATACTGCTCAAGGTCAGGGTCATACCTGCCTGGGCTACATAATCAGAGAGCTCCTCGACGTCCCTTTTCATGTAGTCCAAGGAGGTACATCTCAGGTCGTTGACACCAGCGTGGACAATGACTGAGTCATACTTGTACCTGCTGTTGAGAGACCTGAGTGCTTGCGTTATGTGGCGGATTCTAGCGCCCGACAGGCAGCTTACTGTGACCTTCTCCTTACTCAGTCTGGTGAGCGGACGTCAGTGTGCCTGACTATGGAATCACCAATGACAAGTGTGTCTGGCATTTTGTTTGGCCTTAAGGGCTGTGACTGTTTGACACTCTGACTGTGTGGTCTATGTGTTGCATGTGTTGGGTCGTGAGGTGGTAGTTGTTTGGGTGTCTGCTTTGGTGGCCTCTGCTGTTTTGGTAAATTTTTGACCAGAGCCTCCGAGTATGTCTTTGTGTGAGTATGTGTATGATTTGAAGTTGTGATGGTACCATGTGTGACTGGGTATGTATTGTGTGTGGTTGCCTTCTCCTCCTGTCTGGTCTTGCCAGTCCTATGTTGAGAGAGCTCAGCCTCCAGTTTGGCCGTATAGTTGCATCTCTCGCATGTATTTGTGTTTTGTGGGAGAAGGAGAGGATTGTCTGTGTACATGAGGCAATTGTAACATTGCCTCAATATTCCCAGGTTCACCAGTTGAGCTGGAGAGGACACTAGCAACTGATCCTCGACATACTAGAAGTAGTAGATAAAGAACTTTCAAAGGACTCCGGGGAAGTGGGTTTTGGGCTGGTGGGGTACTATCTATAATAAGAGTGCTTTATCAAGGTGCAAGTACTGTAGGAGTAAGTGCTAGGCTTTACAGATAGAGAATAGTCTACTTGGGAATCAAGTAGAGATGAACTTTTCAGTTATAGGATATGCTGGTTAGATCAGCAGTACAGTTTAGCGTGTTTTATAGCAGGGGCTGAAGGGAGCTAGGAATTGGCCCAAAACGACCAATGGACTACTAGTTTCTGGCTGAAACTTCACCAAATCGGACAAAAGGCCGCTCAGTGCTTCCCACTCCCACTGGTAAGCAAAGAAACTTCCCTCCTTCCTAATAAGGCAATGGATCAGTAACAGGAACTAAAAACAAAGCCCAGGGATCAGCAACTCTGAAACTGGACTACTCTAGTTCAGTAAAGTGGGAAAACAAGAGATTTTTTGTTTTATTACAGAGATAAGGAAAAAACAGACAGTAAATGCTATAAATGCTGTAAATCGGCTAGCGCACTTTAGTGTGTAGCCTACAGAAACAATTTGCAACAATTAGTAACTTAAAGTGCAATAAACAGTGTAAAATGCAGAAATCACTTAAAGTAGCAGTAAAACAGGCGAAATGCAGTCGCTAGCTTAATAACAGTGGGAAAGCCACAAAAAATACTTATATCTGGTAGAAAGTCACTCTTTTAGCTCTCTGCTGCTTGGATCACTCTGCAGGCCACCACGAGGATCTGTGCAGAGTTGGTACAAGCTGGAAAACACGTGTTTAGCGTGTTTTATAGCAGGGGGCTGAAAGGAGCTAGGAATTGGCCCAAAACGACCAATAGACTACTAGTTTCTGGCTGAAACTTCACCAATTCGGACAAAAGGCTGCTCAGTGCTTCCCACTCCCACTGGTAAGCAAAGAAACTTCCCTCCTTCCTAATAAGGCAATGGATCAGTAACAGGAACTAAAAACAAAGCCCAGGGATCAGCAACTCTGAAACTGGACTACTCTAGTTCAGTAAGGTGGGAAAACAAGAGATTTTTTTGTTTTATTACAGAGATAAGGAAAAAAACAGACAGTAAATGCTATAAATGCTGTAAATCGGCTAGCACACTTTAGTGTGTAGCCTACAGAAACAATTTGCAACAATTAGTAACTTAAAGTGCAATAAACAGTGTAAAATGCAGAAATCACTTAAAGTTATATAGGATACACAACCAGGTCCAGCATAAGAAGTGCAAATCTCTCGTTGTCCCTTAGTAAAATATCCAGGCGAAAAATAAAATAAAGTCAAGCTAAATTATTTTATAAAATGCAGGATTCATCCAAATAACATGGCAGCTTACAAAGCAAATGGTAGACAGGTAACAACCAAGCTGGTTTCACCCCCTGGTGTCATCAGTGAAGTAAAGCATCCTTACACTGCTCCCATTTAAGTAGCTGAAAATTTAAAGTTTCACATTCCAATTAATACAATTTAAAGTGCAGCTACAAAACATGAAAAAGTACTGTTCACATTTTAACCTAGTTATAGATAAATGCATATATTGCTTTATAAATAAATACATTGATATACATATGTGTACTCATAAGGGCATATTTCAACTAATAAATAAATAAATACACTAACAGATATGACTATACTAATAAGGGCATACACAATACTCATGGCCATGCAAACTTCCTAAATATTTAGTAAATTCTGTCTAAATATATACTGAACCTATATAACATCTATTAACAGTACCATTCAAAATAGTGCCTCTAAGGCACCATTATAACACATACACACACACATGCACAAACACACACACACACACACACACACACACACACACACACACACACACACACACACACACACACACACACACAAAAGTGTGTATAATGAACCAGACACCAAAAATTCCCATAAATAATGTAAATATTACAAATCCACACTCCCATATAGACATATTGGTCAAAAAACACTCTAGTAGATAAACATACTTCACAAATGCTCATTTAGGCCAGGCCTATAGGTAGCATCTAAGTTAACTATCCATAGCCTTTCCTTTCTACCCAAAATCCTATGTTTATCCATATCATACAAA
This sequence comes from Protopterus annectens, assembly GCF_019279795.1. NCBI lineage: Eukaryota > Metazoa > Chordata > Ceratodontiformes > Protopteridae > Protopterus > Protopterus annectens. The sequence goes on from NC_056728.1 coordinate 1,395,129,321, forward strand.
TTTTTACCTGAAATCAAATCTGTCCCAACAAATACAAAATTAATATCTCTACGATGCACCACTATTTGATTTTTAAAGGGTCTGGATGTCTGGCCAACACAGAAAGCCCCACATTGGCAGATAGCCATATAGATTACCCATTCAGTATGGCAGGTGATCAAATATCTAATTTCATATGGTGCATCATAATGATATTAACTGTAAAAGATCAAGGAGTGCTCTTTTTAAACACAAGATGGAACATGCTTTGGCACATTTTGTATTTGTTGGGATAGATTTGGTTTCAGGTAAAAATTTGTCTGATATGGATAAACATAGGATTTTGGATAGAAAAGAAAGGCTATGGATAGTTAACATAGGTGCTACCTATAGGTCTGGCCTAAATGAGCATTTGTGAAGTATGTTTATCTACTAGAGTGTTTTTTGACCAATATGTTTATATGGGAGTGTGGATTTATAATATTTACATTATTTGTGGGGATTTTCGGTGTATGGTTCATTATACACATATATATATATATGTGTGTGTGTGTGTGTGTGTGTGTGTGTGTGTGTGTGTGTGTGTGTTATAATGGTGCCTTATAGCCACTATTTTGAATGGTACTGTTAATAGATGTTATGTAGGTTCAGTATATATTTGGGTAGAATTTACTGAACATTTTGGAAGTTTGCTTGACCATGGGTATTGTATTTGTCCATATTCAAACACAACCTGGATCTATGAATGGGAAAGAGAAAATTTACCCCAGGACTGTTCTCTGTACTATTAATGGTCATTGGCAGGTCCTAAATGATTTATCCCATGCATGGGTCCCTCAAATTATCTATGGTATGATCCCAGTTATTCTAATTAGGGGTAATATATAATTATCAACCATGGGATGGGTTAATACTATTCTAACACCATATGGGGTTGGTTAATTTGCGCACCAAACAGGAAATTAGCTAGGCTTAAAATGGCCACAAGGGCAGCTGGCCCTAGTACCTACCTATGAACCTAAGACAAGTCTATTTGTATTTCAGTTTGCATCTTCTGCATCTTCAGTGGTTTCAAAAAATTGCATTAAATTTCTCAACTGTTACCTCTGAGTAGTCAATTTTAACATAAACAGAAGAACCAGTCACTAAGAATCACCTCCATTTGCCATAATTTAAACAGACCACTCTGCTTCTCATAGCATGAGACAGTTTGAATTGTCATGAATATCACCATCTTGTGTAATTAACATCATGGTGACTTGTTAGTTGTGTAGAAATGCAATATCCTGAAGTCCACGTCTTTCTAGTTGCTTCATATAACTAGCCAAAAATGACATCAAATGTCACATCTCATGATGCATCTCTTTTGATGACCTCATCACTTCTTTCATCTTAAGAGAAATTAACTTCTTTGTATCCACATTACTTCTCTGAGGAAGGAGGGTGTGAGAGACATGTGCAGACACTGTAGTACATCTTGATGCCAGTGTTCTTGTAGACACGAGAAACATTGGTAGGATGGCAGGAGGTCAAAGACGTACAGGGCAGTTGGACTAACACGCTGTCATGGATGTGGGGTTTATCCAATCAAAAACAGCCACTGTATGCTCCCCCCAGTGGATGATATTAGCAGCACACTGAAGCATAGGGTCTTAACAAAGGGAAACCCCAACTCGTCCAGAAGAACAATAACATTCACCAATGCTAGACTGGTGCCACTCCCCTAAGGAAACCAGGGAGAATGAATGGGCTAATTGGATAGCTACTTGAATCTCACATCTGCTAAGGGCCTGGGGGACTGAGCAAGCCAATTGGCAGGAGCAGGGGGGCTAATTGGATAGCTACTTGAATCTTACATCTGTTAAGGGCCTGGGAGACTGAATAAGCCATTCGGCAGGAGCAGGAAGAAGTCTGATGGTCATCCAAGGAAGTCAAAGAAAACATAAAACCCTAGACAAATGCTATATAATTCTTCATTTGCCATTTATGGATTAAATCTCATCTTAAGTGTCATACTCACATCTCACCTCTCACCTTCAGAGCAGAGTCTTATACTATTACCTAAATGCACTAACAATCTGCCATTGCACTTCTGCAGACTTCACACTTCAAAATCTTTCTGCTTCAGTTTGAGGATATTCCTTTCAGCACTGCTGCTAGTCTATTCTTTCCTACAATCAGCTTCCTGAATTTTTATTTGCATCACTCCTTCTCCCTTATAATGCACTCCACTACCCTCTACTATTTCTCTCATTCAGATCTACTCCTCCTATCATAATTTCTTTTCTCTTCTTTTACTCACAGTTATCAACAACCTCCTCAGTCCTTCATCAGTCGTCTCCTAACTCTTCCTCCCCATATCCTACACCTTTCTTATTCCACAATCAGCAGTTTCACTAGTTCTATATTACGTTTTTCATTTAACTTTTTTTACTTCTTTCTCACAACTTCTGTATTTCCTTTTACATTTATTTTCACGTCAGCTTATATGTATAACTTATTCCAGATTTTTAGTTCTTCTTCCCATCTGTACAGAAAGTTATAACCCCACTTGTATGCTAGCATGCACACACGAAAGGCTGTACATGGAAAGTAGCTGCAGCATTCACTTTACTTCCTCTGCCTGCATTCATTTTGGTTTCCAAGGGGATGGAAAAACATAAGAGTACTTATAGCAAGTGTTCATTACTTCACAGATGGTAAAAAGAACAGCTACTTAGAAAACATACATGAGGATCTGTGTTACCGACAGTCCTACAGTTCTACAGTGCTAAACATGCTATTATTTTATAATAATGGGAAAACGTTTCTACATAGGTCAGTTAAAAATAAGTTCAATCTATGAACAATATGTTCCAATAGGCAATAGTTCTCCATCTAGTGCTCTGTGATGTGTCTGGTACAGATATCTGGATCCAGAGTACTCCAGTGGTTTTCTGTTTCAGTTTGGGTAACACTGGAGTAATTCATCCATCCTGAGACATGGTCATCTCTCATAACTAAAGAACATCTATGGTCATCTTTCCTCCTTGCTTTATGACTCTGGTCTGAATATCTCTTCTTCTCTGGTTGTGTTCTGGCAAAGCCATTAATAGGTATGTTTCATCACTTGTATATTTCCAGTTATGCACTGGATCACCTGGTTTCAGTAGGCCTAATCTGGTCCCACAGGTTTACCTTGCCACATTCATTGTTTGTATTAAGCTCATAACTTTGAGGAGGGCCAGGTGGAGACAAAGAAAACAATCAGTGCAGCAACTGTGAAGGTAAACTTATTGTGATATACACATATTACTAAGCAATGCTAAGGTCAGTGTGCACTAGCCTTTTATTAATAGCCAACTGTTTGGTGTGAAATACGCTACTCTACTTGTAAATAACTGTAATTGGTACAGCTGCATGCTAAAACCTATTTTTAAGATGTCCTGCACTAAGAGGAAGGGATTTGGTTCCAGCTGTTTAAAACTTACGTGTTTTATAGGATGCAAATGAACACCTTCTCTTTAAGAAAAGTTATTCATTTGTTTCACACTTTCTGATTCATTACAGAAGAAGCTTGAGAAGGTAGGTAGGCCAACGTGTATCTCATGAGTATTTTCACCCTTTAATTGTAGGGAAGGTAACTGCAGCCTGTTATGGATGGGAGTCACTGAAACAAGAGCAGAAATATAACAAATTTTAAAGGTCTGTCTTTGGGGAGTTTTATACATAAATAGAAAATCGTTGCATGTAAAAGATATACACATAGGAAAAAAATTAGAAAAAAAGTGAAGCTTACAAATAAGAGTAAACAGGTTTAAGGAAGAGAATAGTCATGGAACCAGGACAGCATGAGTAATATTAACAGCTGGGACTGCAGGAATTACTGTTAAGTAGAAAGAAGAGATAAGAAGATATCAACAGAGCATATGCTAAACAAATGTAGAACATATGCTTCACTTTGTGATCCTTCTCTGAATAAAACATTTTATCACATTTTAAAGTAATTTTCTGCATCAATAGATTTAACAAACAAATTACTTTGGCATATATGAGCAATGCAGTTATCATTTTATTTAAAGTAATGCAATTCACTGCTAAGATCAACCCACAAAAAATGTGAAGCATACAGAGATATCAATTATTTTACAGCTATTGTATTCCATGTAATTGCATACTTGTTTGTTCTCTAATGTGAGAATGCCACTGTTGCCTTATTTATAGTTTTCATTTGTTAGCAGCATAAACATGGAGTGAGAATTATAACAATAACTAGAAAGTAACGGCAAAAAAAGACAAGAAAATGGTCACTCGCTGATGTGAGACCGCCGCTGGTCTCTTATACACAGGTTTCGCATGCATAAATGCTGAATATTACTTGTACAGACAAAAGATCAGGGCAAAGACTTGGGGTAATAAAAGTAAAAGAATTAAAAAGAATGGTTGTTTGCTAATGTGAGAATTCCACATGCATTTTATTTACTAGCCCCACATTATTTCATTCATAGGCTTTGAGTTTTAGTAGAACAAAGAACAGTACCAACTGAAGCCCATGTAATAAAAAAATACAAGTAGAAATGTGTAGATCTGCAAAAAGTAAATAAAGTTATAAGGAAGAAACATTACATACTTAATGCTCTAAAAGTAGTTATAACTGTCATGCCAACTGCAAAATAGTTCAATATATTTGCTACTACTCACAGATATGGACAAATGGAACTAGATTAAAAAAAAACACTATGTAAATTAAATATCTTACATGGAAATACATATTTTCATTTGATTTTTTTCAGAACCTAATCTATTTTAGAGAACGGTTAAACTGATGATTGAAAGGCTTGACGGTATTCTTGACACTACCAACAATATACTTGTATTGTATGTGAGCTAGGAAGAAAATGACAAAGGGGTGATTCAATTATTAAATAGACTGGGCATCTGCAACCTTTATCTGAAGAAGATAAAGTTTAAAATCAGTTACAGAAATGAGATACATGGGCCATGTTTTACAATCAGAAGGCTTGAAGCAAATGACAAAAGATCAGAGATGTAATACAGGTTGTGAAGATAGGTGAAGGCTGCCAGCCTAGCTAGATAGAATTTTGTAGATAATTCTGTCATTTGTAAATATTAATGTAAGCCACAGGCTTGTTACCTTAAATGTGAAAAGACTGTATTGGATGTTGAACTGGGAGAAAAATGTAACAACAGTGCATTCTGCTGTAAGAAAGATGATAAGTCAAGCATTGTGAATTTTTTGATCTAAAACTCAGAGCCAAGATGTCTAGAAGGAGGCATTCTGCCTATTGTTTTGAGGCCAGAGCTAATGGCTACAATTTACATGTATAATTTCTTTTATTGCTCTGGATTCCTGACTAGCTACAAGATCAAAAGGGCTATTAACCTCTGAGTTTCTGAGTTTCTGTTAGCCTGGTAACCAGAAAGAAATGATGTATTCTGAAATTAATCAGTGGTACTATGTTATCAATTTAAGGACAGAAAGAATGAGGGCATTGAGCATTTGTCTTGGGAACATCCAACTCACCAGCAGTCTGCCTTTTAAGTATTTCTCTGTGATCTCTGAACTATTGACTAACATTGTGTAGTAAGAAGTATTGTTGTGTGTTTTTATTATTTATTAAATATTTTAAAAATTTTCAACTGTGGCTGTTTTGTGTAGAGATAGTTTAAGGTGTAGAGTACATTGCATGTATATAGTGATACTACCCAAGCCACTCCAATAAGCCTTGTCTGTTCAGTTGCATTTACCATTTGGATAATAATATTGCACAGTAATAATTGGACACCCTTTGTTAAGGGCCTTTTTAGTAGCTGATAAATATTAGTGGGTGGTGGCAAATGGTACTACCGTATAGTCTGGGTAAAAGGGGCAAAGCTGGAGAACTTGTGCCAGCCTTCCCCATGAGTGTCTGTGCACGAAGCACTGGTTGGATAGAGAGGGTGCTGGAGGTTTTAGCTTGACCACTAGGCTGAGATCTGGACCCTATAACTGTGCCAGTGGGGAGTCTTATTGGGGACCTGGAGAGAAAGGGAGAAACCATCCCCAGACTGACTGTGATCTCTGTGTGCTCTTAAGGGAAATTGTACTTTACTGTGTGTGTATTTATTATCCTTTCCCTATATGGATGCTCCTCACTGGTGTTATTGGTGAGGATTGAGGCTCCTTGATTGCTGGGCCAGTGCACTGGTGTCACACAGGTGATGGCACTAGAGGATACCAGGTACTTATGAGATGCCTTGGTGTGATACAATGTCTTATAAAGTCTAATCTAACCATGTCTGAGCTAAGTGTGCCATTAAGGAAACTGTCAGAACAAGTTGCATCCTGGCACTGGAGAGAGGAGAAACAAAAGAGATCACTATTGTTGACGCAATTAGTAATTAGAGTTACAATGAAGTATTTTAATGTGATCAAATCAGTCACATTACAAGTTGATGCAAGTCAAAATGGTTCTGGTACAATAGCTTTGCAAGATGTTAAAACAGTTGCCTGTGGTTGAAAAGTAATTTGTGACTGTCAGAACCGGTATGCTCAGATAGAAAAAAGAACTGTTAGCAATAACATAGTTGTACAATTCTTCAGTAAAAAGTTTATGGAAAATAAATGCAAGTAAGGAGTAACCATAAACCACTGCAGACTATATTTAGTGTCTTTGCAGAAGAAACCACCCAAGTTGCAGAGGAAACTATTATGTTTACAGAAATATCATTTCAAAATTAGTTATAATTTGCGTGTTTAGATGCATGAAGTACATACACTGAGTCATTCATTCTTACAGGAGCAGAAATAAGATATGATTGGAGATGCACTTTATAATTTTTATATCAGAATTGCCATGAGAGAAAAAACACCCAGTTTCAGAAATGCACTGATGGAGCTCTAGAAATGAAAATGCAGAAAGAAGTTGGTATGAAAGTTTAATAAACAAAAAATACACTTCGTGTTCAACAAGATGAACCCAAATCCCTTTGAGTAAAGTATATTTGTCTTTATTGTGTCAAAATAATTAGATGAAATAGGTATCAAAACAAAATGTCTTGCCATGTTAAGAACAGAAGAATGCTATAAGGAAATAAATATAGCCTTACTATGCATTTAAAGAAGATGTTGGTTTTATAGAAACCTTATTGCTGTAAACAAGTGTACCAAATCAGGTGAGAAAAGGGAAGCTGAAGAGAATGTGTGTGACTCATATAGGCATAAGGAAGTATAAAGAAAGCATGTGGCATTTGGCCATGAATGTTTGTGCAGCTAGAATAGAAGGTTCAGGATTCTGAAGTGTGTAATGCCTCTGACACTAAACATCCAAGAGAAACGATTTTGTTTTATTCAGATCTCTAAGAGTAGGACTTGAACAGATATAGTGCATTTTTTTTAATTATGAATAGAATACATGTCTGATTGGTACCAAGTATTACTGTAAATTTCCTGAGATTGTAAAGTTAACTGACACTACAAGTCAGGATGTTATCAGTACATTAAAGAGAACTTTTTCCAGTCATGTAACTACAGATGTGGCTAAATCAAATACTGTCTACAGTATACTTGTGTTGAGTTCAAGTTATTTTCAGAGCAATGAGACTTTTGTCATGTTACGTCTAGTCATAAATATGGGCATTCAGATGGACATGCCGAGCAGGCAGTTTAGGCTATAAAGCGCATGACAAAGTTGTCACAAAGCAATAACAGTTACTGCTATGCTGACTGTCAGTTAATATTACTGAAATATAAAAACAGTCCACTACAGGGTATCGGTGTCTTGCATGCTCAACTACTAAAATCAGAGATTTAAAAGAAACTATTTCTACATCTGCCTCTTTGTTACTTATGAATATCAATTTCAGATTCAAGAGTGACTGAGCCAGAGACGGTGACGGCAAATGTTCTGCAACAGTAGAAAGTGTAGGATCCTTTCTGACTCAAAGAAAGGAGAAAAAAATGTGAGAGTTCAACTAAGCTGCAATGAGAATTTACCTGAAACAATTGCATTTGAGGAAACATAAGCAAACCATATAATTTGTTGTGAAAACTAAAGAAGATAAACTGCTGAGAAAAAAACAGGAGGCATTGTTTAAAATGAATCAGTCTAAAAGTGACTATGAAAGACAAAGTTATTTTGTCCACGACACTCTAAATTTCAAAGAAGTGTCTAGAAAGATGTTCAGAGACTTGTCCAGAATGATACAAACAGAGATACTTAGAGCAATGCTCTGGAGATAAGATTGAAGAGAACATCAGCTAGAACTCTCACCCAATTACCAAGAAATGAGATACCAAATCTGTCATCAATTGCTGATATCACTGATGAGTTTGACTTACTATTCCCAAAGTTTCTAAGCTATATATGACCAGAAAATAATTCACATTCCCCAGGATTCAATAAACTCCATGCAGGAATAGTGTTATTCCTGCAAGGAGAGAACCGTGTCCGTTTAGCATTAGCATTAACAGCAGCGCGCCTTACATATTTATGAAGGTACACTACTGCTAAGGCTAAATGGCCATGAAGAGTATTGAGTGTAGGGGGCATGTCTAAGTAGTGCACGCAGATCTAACACACCCCCTGCACTCAGAATGTGCCTTATGGCACTTTTTAAAAGTATTTCAGTGTCCGCGAACACTGAAATGAAATAAAATGAGCATTTCAGTGTCTGCGGATACTGAAATAGCTAGGGGAGCAGGAAACAATGCAGGGGGGGTGTGACAGGTTCTGTCACACACCCCCTGCATTGTAAAAGTGTCGTACGGCCATAGCCGTCAACTGAACAGGTGTCTGAAGAATACCCAGATGTCTGCCTCATATACTTTTCAACCCTCTAGAGCAATAAAGCTGTACAAAGCCATAAATAATGGAGGGACAAAGGCACACAAATAGGGACATTCCCTAAATATTGCACTGACAAACCTGGAAAGCTGATAGAATAAAATGTATGCAGTAGCATGGACATCCTGAAGGGTATGAAGACTGAAACACAAATATCTGCCCTATGAAAGTGCCATACAGCCATAGCCGTTAACTGTACAAGTTGCTTCAGAATGGCCAGATGCCTGCCTCACATACTTCTCAAATTCCTAGAGCAAGGAAGCTGTACAAAGCCATAAATAATGCAGTGACAAAGACACAAAAATAGGGACATATTGTAAATATTGCACTGACAAACCCAGAAATCTGATAGAATAAAAGGTTTGCAGTACCACAGACTTCTTGAAGGGTGTGAAGTCTGAAACACAAATGTCTGCCATATGAAAGGGCTGTACAGCCATAGCTGTTAACTATACAGGTTGCTGCAGAATGCCCAGATGCCTGCCTCACATATTCTCACCCTCTTAGATCAAGAAAGCTGTACAAAGCCATAAGTAATGGGGGGGGGCAAAGGCACAAAAACCGGGACACTTTTTAAATATTGTACTGACAAAGCCGGGAAGTCGATAGAATAAAATGGTTGCATTAGCATGGATATCCTGAAGGGTATGAAGTCTAAAAGCCAAATGCCTGTCAGTATGTTCTGACTTAAACCCCAAGTTATTTGCCAATGATCTGCTAGAAAACCACAGTCACACTTCCTAAGTTTGTAAGAGCAATAATTAAAATCTGTCCCTATGTGTCCCTTTACAATTACCCATAGTGTGAATGACAAGCAGTACAGATACATGTAAATAAAGTGGGTTCATGAATTGTTTTACTTTTTTTTCCATTCTAAGGTATGTTTAAGCATACCTGAGCATGTGTGCATGTTATGGTCCTCTACCCAGCATTGCTTAAACATCCCATAGGAGATAAATAAAAATATACAGCTGAAATTCTCATGCTGAGATAGTGTAGTAGTTAGAGTCCTGGCTTTGCATGCAGGTGTGTATGGTTCCATTACCAAAACAGCCACTTTATTTTTACATGGGAAAGCAGTTTTGAAATTATTCATTTAATTTTAAATTATGTAGTAATTGATATTTGTCAACTAGGGTAATGTAGCTGGTCTAAAATGTAAGTGTGAGTGCATATAACATGTGAAATCATCCATGTATACACAAGTGTCCCCTTACAATATAGTCACATTCCATGGTAATGTAATGAAAGCACATAGACGGATGTCATGCAAAGTAAATCATATACACTTACTAATATGTCAATAATGATTAATTAAGTCAGTATCCTGATATTTTTCTAAAATGAAAGGTGAGCAGTGGTTAGCATTGCTCAGCTATGCTTAGCTGGTGTAAGCATAACTAAATGTGAATGCTAAGCAGCAGTCAGCTCAGCTAAATGGATTTGTGCACTAGTAAGCAATCCTCAGCAATTACCCATGTAAGCACTGTTCAACCCAGCTTAGCAGATTTGCGCACTGTATAGCTGAGCTTAGCATTTTCAAAATGGTCCAATGACAGCAAAGGGCAGGAATATGGCCTTATTTAAACTGTGCAGGTGGGAATACAGTCATAACCTGTTTAGTTTGATCTCTGCAGGAACATGTCTGGCTTTGGAGAGGGAGTGCACTTTTGGGTACAGCATTGGGGCATCCTGGAGTTCTGGGTCATGGCTGGACTCCTTATAGAACATCATGATGACAGACTGCTGCAGGGCCAGTACCAGGGCTCTCAGTACAAAGCAGAGGCCTGGGACCATCTGGCACATGATCTCACCAGTGCCACTGGAATCCTCCAAACTGCTGAGCAGGTATGGCATCATTATGCCAACCTAAAGAATAGGAATGGGGGAGCTCTTGGCCCAGTGGATCCAAGATGGTCGGGACCAGCATGCTCCAGCAGTTTGTAGGTATCCCAGATATAACTGTACCAAATTCTAGCCTGACTATGTGATAAGCAGATATGCATAATGTTTGTTTCTCACCCCTACAGCTGCAGCAGAGAGGGCTATGAACATTGAGTCCTGCCTGTCCCACCCCATCTGGCTGTGTCACTGGGCCCCAGAATGTCTGGGACCCAACATGGAACAGTCTCCTCTGCTGGTCCTGCACCACCTTTGGGTGAAACCGTCTCAGGGGACGGGACCCGTTCCCCCCGGGAGCGGGAACAGAGAGGATCCCATCACCTACCAACAGCTCTGGGGTATGGTGCACAGCGTCATCTCCTCAGAGTTGGGTGGGCAGCTGCACCAGATGGAGGGCCACCTGGTGCACCTCAAGGGGCAGGCCACCCCTCTTGTCCAGTCCCCAGCACAGCCACCTCCACATGAAGGTGCAATGGTGACTGTGCATGGGTGGGAACCTCAGTCCCACTGTATCCATCTGGGGGTTCATGGGCCTCTGATTCCCAACCACCCTCCCCATCCAAGGTGTTTACCAATCATGTGTCATATACCACTTGTGTCAGCTGTCTTGTGTGTCTTGTCTGTTTCCAAATGCTACCCAACCTATCTGCCCAAACATGCCTACAGCCCTTCCCCAACATTCCACTCTTACCTAAAATAAAGGGGGCATCTGTCCCGCAAAACAATATTGTCCCATACATACCTATACATTTCATCCCATGTAGAGTGAAATTAATCCATGTACCCACAAATTATCCTACAAATGTCTGTCACCAACACCCCTCCCTGCGGGATGTGAGGTTGTAAATTCCAAATTCTACACATTATTCACAGCTGTTGCTGCAGAAGAAATGTAGAGCTATGGTCCTTTCCTACACCCATCCTGCACATCCCTAGCTTGTTTTCCTAATGTTTTACTCCCTGATTGCCCCCATTTCACCACTTTCCTATCACCCTTTTTTCTTTTCTTTAATGAAAATTAGTGCAGATGTAAGCAGGAGTAAATGGTGCTAAGCGAAGCTAAGAGGACTTAACCATCTCTTGGCATTGCTTAGCTCCACCCAAAACCATGCAAACCCACCTACAACTGCTTAAAAGTGCCTTAATCACTCTGTCTCCATCATCCCTTGTTCTGCCCAGCAACAAAATAATCAGCCCTGCCAAGTCTAAAACCTGGGATGCTGTGCACTATAATCACATCAATGTACCACTACACTATATGAGCTTTGTGAATCTGTAATGCTTTTACAAACATATCATGCAGTCTGGTCATATAACATTACTGAAAAAAAGTCATCACTTCCAAGTCTTGAACACAGGACCCTGTGCTTTACAATCACAGCAATGTACCTCTACACTGCCTGAGCTTCAGAAATTTGTAATGTTTTTACAAACATATCATGCACTACAGTCATTTAACATAAGGGAAAATATATATATATCCGCAGTACTCTTATATATATATTTATTAATTGTTTAGGGTTGCTTGACAGAGGACTGCTGCCCATCAAGCCCCTGTTGCAAGTTCCACAGCAGATGTCACCAGATGCATGTTATGGTCCGTCATCTAGGCACATACGAGTACTGACTGCAACATGGGACAAATGCTCAGGGTCATGAATGCAGTGTTCCCTGCCATGCGTGGTGACCTGCAAGGCATTTGTGATGCCATACGTCATCTTTTCGATGTCATGGATAGACAGTGGGGTGAGACATTGTCACTGTTCGACCATGCAATGTCTGTGCTTGAGCATGTGGTGGGAGTAGGGCATTGGCCAGGTGGACATAGGTCAGAAACATGATCAGCTGTAAGCCCACGTGGCCCTACACATTCACAGTCCTGTAGTGGCAATGCCAACAGCACTACCAAAGGAAGGGTGCTGTCCACACAACACCAGAGCAGGCCATAGGCACGTTATCCTGGCCAGTCCCATTAGGGACGTGGATTCAGCAGACAGCAGTCACCATCATGGAGTAGTACTGCATCTGTCCTTGGGCATGGCAGTGCCAGTCATACTCTTGCCAGAACCAGTTGCCGCATCCCTGCCAGGAGATGGTGAACCGTACATCCTGCCATGTATGGTCGACAGCTGTCCAACATAGCAGTGTGTCTGCCATACACATCACTTGATGGTGTGCAGACAAACACTCACACATCCCTATCACAGACCAGTCACCACCAGACATGTACAGCTCCTCTGCACGGTTCAGTTGAACATCACCCCTCCAGAGACACACACACACATGCACGCACACACACACACACACACGCACACACACACACACACACACACACACACACACACACACACACACACACACACACACCTGAATTCAGCCATATGGCCCAGCTTAGGCCTCTGGCAATCCAACACCACACCCTGTGCATGTGATGATAAGTGTGCCACAACCCTGTTATCCATACTATCGATGCATGGACATATGCTCATATGAGTCTGATGCACAGAGTGACTATGGTACAGTGTAGCAATGTCATGCTGTGTAAGGTGATGTCTGCTGGCAGCAGTTATGGGTACACATCGAGGTGTATGTACCTTGTTAGCCATGATGCACTACTGCTGTTAGTGCTGCTGACTGACTGTAGTGTCACGTACTGTATTCTGGTAGTGTTCCAGGTGTCTGTGTGTCTTCAGGCTGTGGCCATGCTGATAGTAGCAATGCTGTGTAAGGCAGAGTGGAAACACAGTGACCTTGTCATACCCAAGGTACAGCTGTTTATGTACATGTTTACCAGGTGTGTTTACATGCAACAGTGTGTGAGGGGCAACTGTGGAAGATAGTGTGACCTTGCATACATACTCTTGACACAGCAAGATAGCCTTCATACATGTCACCTGGGTGTTCTGTAGGACTGCAGGCTCACACATTTAGAGGGGGTTACTTGAGTATTAGCACTAGGTCCCTCACAAGCTTAACCATTACTTTAACTGCAACATATTCAGCTATCAGCACCTATTGCCCCTGCCATTTCTGTCACATCCACTCAACCGTCATGCAGTTGATAAGGATATGCCTGGTACTGTGTATAACAGGTTTGGGGTATGTATTCCTGGCACAGATCAGCCTGTGTTAGTCTAACCTGACTAGCATGTGTGTCTGCTATCTGTATGCATGTCTGGCATCTCAAGCTGGTCATTCACACAGAGTCATAGTCCTGTACATGGGGTAGCTGATGAAGGGATGAGCACAGCCCCTACCTGTACAGTCTTATGAATTATAGCACTAGATTCATAACACAGAGAGCACATCAGTACTGTAGTGTGGCTGTGTCTCCCACTACTATTGAAGTGGATGACAATTGCAGGGGCTGTCAGGATTGCTAATGGTGGGTTCAAAGGCCCTTAACATGTCACATCTCACACACACACACACACACACACACACACACACACACACACACACACACACACACACACTTGCACACAGCTGCATGGGGACATGCATTGAGACACACATGCACATAGAGGTAACACTTAGAGTGGATGACCTACCCATCTATTAATGTACAATACACAGTGGTACGACCATTGCACCATGGTGGCTTGGTGTTAGAAACTGTGTAACTGTGCTTGTACCATGCATGACATACCCTCTTTTCATGTCAGCTTTTCCCCCTGCTTACATCACTGCCTTATAGCTCCTATACAGTTAGGTGCAGCCAAAGAATGGTCTCCCATTTAGCGATTCAGTAAACTATGCTTATTTGCATACCCCACTGCCTTAGTCCCTGGTTACAACACTACACTACAACCTTCCTCCTTAGCAACCAGTGTTACCTGTTATTGTTTTGATTTTGCATGCCATAGACTATAATGGCAAAATGCAGATTTCACTTAAAATTGCCTTTTCACATTTTTTTTTTATTTTCGGCACAATCCCATCTGTGTTCCGCTGCCCTATGCTTAAACGGCTGAAATCAGCCAAAAAAAAACTTTTATTTTTATACTTTAACAACACTTTTCCATGCCAGTGGCCATGTATATGGCCATTGGCATGCCTAAGGATCATAATACATGCTTTACTTTGAGCTGTTATGCCTCCGTTTTGATTTTTGCAGAAATGTATTCGGTTATAGCTGAATACATTTCTGCAGCAGACACTATTCTGGCACGGATGCCTGCCTGCTTACTGAATCACTAATTCACCTCATTTGCATGTTTTTCACCAGCAAATGAGGAAATTAGCATTATTCAGTGGTGTCTGTGCAAGAACAGTGCTGGCAGGCTCGTGCATGCTCCCAGCCTTGTTTACTGGATCGCTTGGCAGCCATATTCCATGCAGGAGCTGCTACACTATTCCTGCATGGAGAAAACAGCTTATTGAATCCCGGGGATTGATAATGTGACTTTACATGAACCGTGATAACTGTGCAATGTAATAATGTCCTTAAGTGAAATTCAGTGATAGTTTACATAATATGATGTTCATTTTAATGAGGTCATTCAAAACAGGAATGTAATGCAGAAATGTGTCATCAATGCAACATAAAAATATAAATGAGGCTTTTTTTAATATATATGAATTAGAATACATCAGAGTGAATCAAAGAAAGAGAATACAATGCATGATGTTTAATTATAATGCTGCTACAAAAATACACTTCAAAGAAAAAGACCTGAATACAGTAAGGTTACCACAATGTATATACCATATGGTAACCTTTTTGCATCTAAAGACTGCCTTATCATGGTGCTTTTGCATGAACATCTGTAGCACCCCAGTGGGCTGTCTCTACTGCCATGCTAAATGCTAATGAGGCAATCCAGAAGATGACATATTCTAGTTAGGCATGTTATCGTCCCCAGTATTGCCTATGATAAGATATTAGCACAGTGATTCAGAGAATTACTTGACTGCATAAAGTAGCACTTCCACTCCTTGCTGCTAGTGGTCAAGTAGTGTTATGGGGCATGTCAATGTGGCATGTTAGGGACTGCATGTCATGCTAGACAGGGGTCCAGGAAAGTAAATAATGTGGGAAGAAATAGCCAGGGAATTGTTATGGCTAGGCTTGTATAGGCCCTAGGGCTGATAGCCTAGTACCAACCTATGAACCTATGAACCTATGAATGTATGGCTGAATATGTGTCTACTTGGAAGGAAGCAGTAATGGGGTAGTGAGGGGTTAGGTTAGGTGTGTGTGCATACATGTATGGGTGAATGGGTAAGTGTACATGAATGTCATCAGGTGGGGAGGGAGTCGTGTAGATAATTGTGTGTGTGTGTGTCTATGGAATGAATGCTTAAATGTGTGTGTGTGTGTGTGTGTTATATACCGAATGAATGTTTGAATGTGTGTGTGTGTGTATATATACAGAATGAATGTTTGAATGTGTGTGTGTGTGTGTGTGTGTGTGTGTGTGTGTGTGTGTGTGTGTGTGTGTGTGTGTGTGTGTGTGTGTGTGTGTGTGTGTGTGTGTGTGTGTGTGTGTGTATGTGCATGTGTTGGGGTTGGTAGGTCGGGATGGCACACCCAAAGACTAATGAGTAATGTCAGGAACATTGGGACGGGCGTAGGACCAGCCACCAAGGATATCCCTACAATTGTGGGTCAAGGGAACTCTAGATACCATGAATAACTTGTCATGCCGTCTTGGCACTTACATGTAATGAGGATGGGGAAGGAACACCAGACACCAGAGTAACGTCTTGTGCCATTATGATACCTACACATAATGGGGTTTGTGGGGAAAACATTTGATACCAAGCATAACGTCTTGTGCCATAACAGCACTTACACATAACAGATGAGGAGAAACACTAGACACCAGAGATACTCTATAGCATGTCTTAAAGGCACTTAATGTAAAATTAAAGAAAATGATACCAAGAACCACTAAACACCAGAGACAGTACAAGTGGTGTGCCTTAAAGCCACTAAAAGGGATTTCAATGCTGTACCCTCCCACCTTTGACAGAGGATATTAGTATTCTACACCACCAGTAGACAGCAGAGATACAGTGAAAAAAAAGAAAAAAAAATGTTAAAGTAAGGCAATGAAAAAGGGGGGGGGGGATTGGAGCCCTCTCTGTACCCTTGCCACAGTAAACTTTAGCATTGACCCATGGCACGAAGTGATAAGTTAGTGCAATTGCTATTATTAACATATATTGAGTATCTCTAAGGTATTTTTAACATATGTTGAGTGTCTTAAGCATTATTCCAACAACAGTTCATAACAAGCTACATAGAGAAAGGGTTGGTGACAGGGAATGTTAGGCATACCCCTCAGTCTTGTACTGCAGACAATAAAGAAAAGACCAAAATTAATGGTGTAACACACTCGAGGTGGATTTTAATTATTCTTCTTGCAAACTTATAAAATCAGTAGTATAACAGCTTTTGCACTACCATGGACTTACAGACTGATATGAAGTGTGAAACTCAGTTGTATGGCATTAATGACTGATTCTCATCATATGTAAATTACCAAGTCAGGAAGAAGGAGACATCAGGGATGTTCTGAAAAAAGGGAGAGGAATGGGGTATGTAGTGTGTGTGTGTGTGTGTGTGTGTGTGTGTGTGTGTGTGTGTGTGTGTGTGTGTGTGTGTGTGTGTGTGTGTGTGCGTGTGTGTGCGTGTGTGCGTGTGTGCGTGTGTGTTTGTGTGTTTTACTGTTTGTAAATATGTGCGAGTGAATGGAGGGAATTTGTGCTAACATGATCCAGTGCCCATCAGTGTACGCTACCACAGGAGAGTGCTGATCTGCCCTCAAGGTAGTTAACAGCAATTTAAAAACATGCAAATTAGCTAATAATGGGGTCTTTCCTCATTACAACTAACATGTCTCTGAATTGCAAAGTACTGCATCATGGAACCAGGGCCATTTTAATGTGAGTGATTGGACTTTCTGAATCCCCAAGATAATCTACTTTTTTGCTGAAAAGGTGAATGTAACAGAGGATACTAATTCTTTAAGGGATCATATCTTTTACATTTTCAGAGTACCTAACTCTTATATTTTGGTCATGTGGTCCGGTTTCCTGCATTCTACTTTGCAGTCTGATAAGTAAAGTTAGACGTGCTGGTTTCATATCATATCTTGTCCATCTCATTATTTTTAATATTTGAAACTCATGTTATCTTCTTTCATTCACCAATTACCCACTTAATTCACTTCAGGAATTTCAGGGAACTTGGGCTCAGCCCAAAATTCAATAGGCACAAGACAGAAACTAATTATGTTAGGATACCATTGTATTGGAAGATGCACACATTAATGTTTGTGTACGAGGAGCACACGCACGTGCATACACACATGCACATGCACACACACGCATGCACGCACACACACACACACACGCACGCACGCACACTCACATACGCATACACACATACACACACACACACACACACACACACACACACACACACACACACACACACACACACACACACACACCACATATCATAGGCAGTTTTATGGCACACCAGTTCGCCTAAGGCATGTCTTTGGAATGTTGGATTCAGTGGAGACTTAGCAAAAACTCATGTGCATATAGGAAGAACATGCAGACTGCATACTCAGGGCACTTCAGCCAAGACCCAGACTTTGTAACCAATATTTTTGGCAGCAATGCTAACAGCTGTGCAAGTTAATGATGATATGACAAGATAGTATTTGCTGCAGTTGTACCTATGTTTTTAAAAAAATAACACTAATGAACATATTTTTCTACTGCCGTATTTCTCCATATACTATCAATTGTTGTTATTGTTCTGCAGTCTGTAAAGTAACCCTGCCAAATGACAGACTTAGTTTCATAAATTGACTACAGTGGGGACTACAGACAAAAATTTCCTTTATCAGAGCTCAGCTTTTTAAACATAATCACTTTATCCTGTGCTTTTTTTTAAAGACTTGCAGTATTGTAGAAACTGGACTGAGGAGATCCGGGGTTGTAGAATTCTTTTACATTATGATTGGCAGAAGGCTTAAACATAGATTACTGTGGAGGATAAAAAAATAAGTCATCGGCTTTTCTAAATATTGCTTTAGAGTAACGTGATGGGAGAAACCTGTTTAACTCTGCAACTTCCAACACAGGCATTTCTACAGACTATATCATAAGTTGACATATGCAATGTCAACTGTTCTTCATGGCCCATAAACTTAACCAGCAACCTTTGCAGCGACACATTTAGTATTTCCCTGGCTGCTCTCAAAATAATATTTCAGATATGAGTGTAGTTCAAACGCTACTCATTCTGTAACACAGTATCAGGCATAATCTGTTTTCCCTGAATGTCTAGCTTTTAATACATTAGATTGAGACAAAGGGGTTATGTCATCATAAGTAGCCCTAAACTTTCAGTTGTGCTAGCGTCATAAGTCTTACAAAGACAATTATTTCTAAGTCTGTGTTACCTGCTATATTTCACTCTTCAGTTAAACAGATTTTCAGATGTGAATCTATATATTGGTTTTGAAAATATGACAGGGAGAAAGTAATAACATGATTTTAGATTTGCAAACATAAAAATGCATATGCACATAGAATCTGGGAATGTGCTGATATATTGGTGATACACAACCTATACACTAGCTCTGTATTTGTCATGACTGTATCTTGTTTTACTGTTTTCAGATACCTACTCAAGTTATGCTATTGCCCTTTATCTTTTTATCTGAGTCCGTTCATTTCAGAGGCCAAAGAAGGATTTAATATTTTCTAACATAACTAGTAGGTTACTAAATTAGCACACAGCATGTCTACATTGTTATTAATTCTCATAGCTGTCCTAAACCTGCCCACATCTACTATAAAAGAAAAGGCACCAATATATTGTACAAATATTGCTTATGTGTCAGTAAACAGATTTTGCACTAAAAGCAGTAGTTTCACTGTTTTCATAATTTCATTTAACTTTCTGTTAGTTATTGGTTAACTCTGTGTAACTTTTGTGTGTGTGTGTGTGTGTGTGTGTGTGTGTGTGTGTGTGTGTGTGTGTGTGTGTGTGTGTGTGTGTGTGTGCTGTATATGAATGTGTGTGTGTATGTATGTATGTACCTGCTTGAAGAGGGAAGGAGGAATTGTTTGTTCTAATACTTTTAACATTTTTTTGCCAAGAAAACTTGCACTCTCATGTAATATGCCAGCGTAACTCTGCACATCTTATATATTCACACAGAAAGAATTAAGAACCATGGAAAAGTAGAGCAGTCACTAAATACAATTAAGAAACAAATTCTATGTTATAAGTTGGAGAACTGCATATGTGGCATTTGATGTACTTTTATGGCATATTCCACTGAAAGACAACTAAGTAGGCAGGTAAGCTGGGGAATCTGCTAGCATATGTCATATTACCTTAAGTTTAATGCATGTCTCTGGGGTAATGAATGACATTTTGACAAAAGAAGGCTGTAATTATAGAACTTAATACAAAGTTTGAAAACTGATAGAGGCATTTACAACAACACAGAAAGAATCATTGTTTGAAAACAATATATGAATGTGCAGCTTTCCCTTAAGGTGTGTTCCTTCTTGTTTGACAAGACCTTGTTAATAAAATAATATTATTTTGTATCTCAGTAAAGCATTGAAACATTCCAAATTCAGGCATAGCATATTTTTTTACACTTTGATTTTCTTTCAACACCTGCAATATATACATTTAGGAGTCATGAAACTAATTTTGCACCTTCTGCTAACTCCCCTTAGCAAACACACATCTGTCTGTATTCTAACACAATTAGCACGGAGATGACACAGGAAATTCACATTTCCTTTTTCTGCTACTGGCAATCTATACTTAAATAGCAACCCACCCCAAATATTAGACATATTCTCTTCTATCTTACTACTTTGTTGTTCATTCTGTAGGGCTACAGACATAGTTTGCTGCATGTACTGCTACAACCTCTAAAGCAATTTCTGTATAATTGGCTGTTGCCTTCAAAATGTCTGCAGTGTCCCTGTTGAATGATGAGATGTCCAAAATGGTAAGATGTATTTTACTCTCAGTATTTATTTCTGTAGGGCATGCCCCCACCTTGATGTGACTCCTCAACACCATGTAAAAATGAGAAAAAAGGGAATGATGATGGTGATGCTTATGTGGAACTGTTCACAGAGACCCTATACAAGCATGTTAATAGCTGTACCCATCAGGAATCAGTACAGAACTAACTCAAAAAACAAGCCACCCTGGTGGAATCACAGCATCCGTAGGCTGTATAACAGAAGGAAGAACATCATGGCAAAGATTAGGAGGAGAAGCACCCAACAGGATGAAAGAACTCTCATCAAACTAAACAAACAACTCAGTGGACAAATAATGCCTACCAAAGCTAAATTTGAGGTAAATTTGGTCTCCTAGGCCAAGGACAACTATAAGGCATTCTTTTATGTCCTCAGTGTTAAAGGCAATCCACAGTTGTGTGCAGAGCTCATTGTTAATAGAACCTCGTATACTGAGCCAGAAGATATAGCAAACCTACTGGCAGACAAATTCAGCTCTAACTTTACCCCTCTCTGCCCCTCAACCTCCCCTTAGGAAATACCATCAATATAACTCCCCCTACTATTGCTAGGGAACTGGTCGTCAATTCTCTGTCTATGGGAAAGAACATTACATTGATGTGCCCAGACAATATATCAGGATGCCTTCTAAACAGCCGGAAACATAACCTAAAAGCCTCTCTGGAGTTGCTGTTTAACCATAGCTTCCAAACAGGCTTTATGCCTCATGAATAGAGAACATCTAAAGACCTTGGAAACTACAGACCCATAAGTCTCACTAGTCTCATATGCAAAGCGATGGAAGGAATTATTATGGAAATGTTCAGTAATGACATAAGAAACCTCCAAACACTGGACCCAACCAAATTTGGTTTTGTCAAGGACAGGTCATGCCTACTCAGCCTGGTCGACTTCTTTCAGAAGGTCACCAAAGCAATAGATAAGGGCAATATAGCTCAAACTACCTACCTTGACCAGGCCAAGGTATTTGACCCAATATCCCACTCTGGCACTGTTGATAAACTCAAGAGGTTAGATATAAACCCTTATGTCACTCAGTGGATAGCCAGCTGGCTCACAGACAAGACACAGGAACTTAGAACTGGAAGTCCACCTCTGCAAAGAGGCCAGTCACAAGTGGAGTCCCTCAGGGATCAGTCCTGGGACTGCTTCTTTTTTGCAGTTACTTCTTTGAAGTCAAATCCAATGTCAAGTACCTCTGGATAACCAAATTTGCAGACAATTGTAAATTAGGAGCAGTCATAGAATTCCCCATTGACATCAATGTTCTATAGCAATGGCTAACACAGACAAATAACTTGTGTCAGAGCTACAGACTAAAACTAAATTCTAGGAAATGCATGATAGCCTCCTTCAGGATGTCCTCTACTCCTGGTAACTATCATATTGACAACACACCCCTATGAGTCAACTCAGTAGTCAAGGAATTGGAAACACATTTAGACAGTAATATAGCCTTTGACCATCACATGTCTACATTAGTGAGGAAATCACTCTATGTTGTGCAACCTATAAACAAAGGTATGGCACTAGGTTCAAGGAGATCATTGTTCCACTATATTCAGCACCCCTGTTGGTATATACCTAACCATGCACATCCAACAATTGGAACATCCACTGAGGTTCCTCAGCAAAAGAATACAGGGCATAAGTAACATGTCCTATGCAGACCATCTCAAAGCCCTATCCCTGTATTCTGTCTTCTACAGGCTGGTGAGGGGAGATCGATGCATGACATACAAGGCATTGTCGGCCCAAACCCTGATGGATCTCCTGCATATCCACAAAACAAATAGCATCAGAATTATCCATCTTAAAGACTTAAACCTTGCCTGTGATATAATTAGAACATGCTGGAGAGACAGGTATGTATCCCAAAGGCTACACCTTCTCTGGAACAGGATCCCCATCCATGTGAAGCAGACTTCCTCTCTAACCCAATTCAAGTGTAACTTGGACAATTGGACGGGGAATAGGAAATTCATCCCTGGTTTGGCACCTATGTCTCTAATGGACACAGGTAACCTGTAAATGGTTCATCTCCCAGGCCCCAGCTTGTAAAAGTTTCATCTCCCAAACACCTGTTTACACTTATTCAGGGCATCAGAACTTGTCAGAGATGTGAGATGCATGACTAGACTTAAAAAGGCCCCAGTCATCAGTAGCCTAGTACATACTTATGAACCTGTGATGATGATGATGTCCCTACTTTAGGCACTATCACATCCATATTGTACTGGCATATGTTTATCAACCTTACTATTGCCATTGTATCAGCATGACACTTTCTTCCTGAAATAAGTGCAAAACAGACTACCATGTAATATATTTGTTTTTTTTTATTTGTATGCTTGCATTTTTTTTCTTCTTGTTTTATTGTATTTTGATTTTAATTTAATTTAATTATTTTTTTGGCACTTAAAAATGTGTACATTAGGGCAGAAGGCAAAAACGGTGTTTCTTTTTTTTAAGCCAAATGAAATTAATTGTTTATAAATTATAGGAGGAGCTGGAAACTATCTCTACAGCTCCTTCATTCCTCCTAGGAGCAACAGTCAAGCAACAGGGTGCAATCATCTCAAGGACAGCCATTTTATTTTTGTGCTGTAACCCCATAATACATGCCCAGTAACTCCTTAGGAGCAGGCAATGGGTATCAACTCCTCCCTTCCCCAATGCCAGCTCCAAGAGGTGTCCAATCAAACTTCAGTCACTGGGGTCATAACTAGGACTTTATCAATTCATGTCAGTAAAACTGGCAATACACATTTGACTAACTAATACTTTTCCATACAAAGACTCTTACTTTAGGTTAGGTATGGGTACACTTTATGAGATAAAACTCAGAGACTGGCTAGATAATAGCTATCTCAGGCAGTGCAAGAATTGACATACTCAAAGGTAATGTATTCTTTACTGAAAATACATTAATTATCTGTGAGAGGTGTAATTATATCCAGAAAGTTTAGACTAAACCTTTAACTTCAGCCTCCTTCCTGTGAGCTTACACATAAACTATACCTACAGATAAATAAGCAGAGGCCCTGAAAAATACACCAACAAACCACTCACCTGTAACTCATACAAGAAAAACGAAGCTCCTGAGGCAAGTAAACTGGTCACACTTTAATCATTAGCGCTTTTGTTCAAAACAAATTAATATGAACTTCCTCATAAATTTGTTTTGAACAAAAGCATTAGCCATTAAAAGTGTGACCTGTTGATTTGCCTCAGAAGCTTTGTTTCTCTTGTTTGAGTTTTAATCTTACATAGTCTTGAGTTTTGATTTTGGTTCAGAACGTCATACATGGAGCACATTACAAAGAAATCTTACTAATCATGTTAAACATACGCTGTCCCTGTAACATGGCAGCAGGAAGAATCCAAAATGACAAAAATTATTGGATTAACACTGAAGCAAGCCACTTCCAAAAGTTCATAAAGCAGACACTGCAGTCCAGTAACCCCAGATTCATCCCAGCACTTGGTGACTATACTTTTTTTAATCAAAGAGATCCAGGTCTCACTGGATTTTATAAGGAGCGCATGACAATCTCATTCAGGCTTAGGGTCAAAATTAGGGGCATCTCAACTAGTTAAAAAGGATTAATGCACACATATTGTATATGGTAGGATCAAAGAACATCATAGCAAACATAGAAAGAACACATCTGGTTATCAAAATCCTTCAATCATCTCATAGGTTCATAGGTAAGTACTAGGCTATCGGCCCTGGGGCCTATACAAGCCCAGCCAAAACGGTACCCTGGCTTTTGCCACCCAAGAAAATTATTTTCTTGTGCCACTGTCGAGCAGAGCCACAGAGGTGATCCCCAGGGTGAATTTCCTATTTCCCATCCAGTCATCAAGATTTTTCTTGAAGAGTGCTAATGAGGAGCTTTGTTTGATATAGATAGGTAGTTTATTCCAGAGTATGGGAAGTCTCTGGGATAGGAATCTATCCCTCTGGCATGTTCTGTTTATTGGGGTGACAAGGTTTAGGTCCCTAGAGCGTGTAGCTCAGAGGGATTGCGATTTCTTTAAGTGGAGCATGTCCAACAGCTCTGGGTTTGACATAGCTTTATATGTTAGGCAGAGATCACCTCTGAGTAGGCGATATGCGACGGAGTAAAGCTGGAGTTTTTTGAGACAGTCTGCATAGGGCATCTGTTTGAGGCCAGTAATCCTCTTTGTGAGGTATTTCTGTGGCATTTCCAGTTGTTGTAGATGTCTTGTGAGGTGCATACAAAAAGGGACATTGTACTCTACAATGGGTCTAATGAGTGATGAGTAGAGGGGAACAATGACCTCTTTTTTTCTGGATGAGAAACCTTTTGTGATGAGGTGTGCCACGTAGAAGGATTTCCTGATTACTGTGGCGATGTGATTATCAAAGGAGAGACTACTGTCCACCTGTGTCCCAAGGTCTCTTATCACACTTTCGGTGTTAAGTATACTACCGCCTATGTTGTAGTTCATGGGTACAGAGTTTTTACCAAAAGGGATGACAATGCACTTTTTGGCATTGAGCTTGAGGCCATGGCTTTGACACCAGGCATCTGTCTCAGTGAGGCCCTTTTGTAGGATGTCCACATCGTTAGGAGTTTCGATTATGGCTCCTAGTTTGCAGTCATCTGTGAACTTTGTTAGCCAAAGACGTTCTGTGTTAGCCTGTACTTCAGAGAAGTAGATACCAAACAGGAGAGGATCCAGGACTGAACCATGTGGTACTCCACTTGTCACTGGTTTGAAGTTGGATTTGGAGTCTGCTACTTTCACAGTGTGGGTTCTGTCACTGAGCCAGTTGGCAACCCATCTTGTGACATAAGGATTTATACCTAGTTTAGTGAGTTTATCTATAATTCCAAAGTGGGGGATGGTATCGAAAGCCTTGGCAAGATCTAGATAGGCTGTGTGAACCACCTTACCCTTGTCAACGGCTTTGGTGACTGCTTCAAAGAAGTCTATCAGGTTTAGGAGACATGATCTGCCTTTTACAAACCTGAACTGGGTGGGGTCCAGAGTTTGGAGATTACCAGTGTCTTTGTTTATAAGTTCCATGAAAATACTTTCCATGGCCTTGCAGACCAGGCTCATCAGGCTAATGGGGCAGTAGTTCCTGGGGTCTGTGGTGGCTCCCCCCCTTGTGGAGTGGGATAATCGTCACTGTGCACCATTCAGTGGGCACAAAGCCTGAGGTGAGGCTATGATTGAACATGGTACTTAGATGGGGTGCCAGTTCATTCTGTACTTCGTGTAGAATGCAGCCTGGGATGTTGTCTGGTCCCATGGATGCTGTGTTCTTGGCTTTGGAGAGTGTGTTTTTTTTACCTGTGCAGCCGTGATTACAGGAACTTTGCATTCTTCTGGTATAGAGATGGGCTCTTTAGGGGGTGAGAGAGGGGGGGGGTAAAGTTAGCACTGAACCTATCTGCCAGGATGTTGGCAATATCAGTTGGGTCTGTATATTTAGTGCCATTGTGCTATAACTCAGAGCAGATCTGAGTGTTACCATTGAGATACTTGACATCGCTATAGAATGCTTTGTGGTTGTCTTTAGAATCAGTGGCAATTTTGTTTTCGTAACTAGCTTTGGAGGATTTTATCAGGGATCGCAGCTTCTTACTGAGGCTGACCAGGGAGCTCCTCCACTCATGGGATTTTACTCTCTTTTGCAACAGTTTCTTCCTTCTGTTGTACAGTTTGTTTATAGCACGGGACCACCAGATTTGCTTCCTTTTTTTGGAGGATAGTGTCTTGGTTCTGTTTGGGATAGCACGATCCATGCACTCATGTAAGTGCTTATAAAGTGCAATTGTGTAGGATTTAGTAGTCGTAACTGTATTGTCCATCTGCATGGGTGTCATGAAGTTCACCACTTCTGTCTTAAGAAGCATGAAGTTGGCTTTGGAGAAATTTTTTACCATGGTTTCCTTAATGGGGGGTGGGGGCAGGATGTGGATATCTAGGGTAATTAACTTATGGTCGGATCGGACCAATGAGGCATTGACTTCAGGTGTGGAACACCAGTCACTCATGTTGGTAATGACTAGATCTAGGATATTGTTGCCCCTGTTGGGGGTGTGGATAAGTTGATTGAGGGCATTGGAGTTTATGAATTCCAGAAAGCGTTGAGCAAAGGAGTTGGTACATGAGTAGTTTTCCCAGTTAATGGTGGGGTAGTTGAAATCGCCCATTATTAGGGTGTTTGGTTGAACCCTAATATTTTCCAGTACATCAAGAAAAGAGGAGTGGGAATCCTGGGGCATGATGAGTGATCTGTAGCAAGCTACAATTTGGATTGCAGTTTTGCCCAGAGTTAGTTGCACTTGGATAACCTCGGCTGCATTATGCTGAGCAACTAGCCTGGAGGTGTGGATATCCTTAATGAATATGGACACACCTCTGCCTTTGGTGTTCCGATCCAGGTTACATGTCCGAAAAGTGTGGTATGAGTTATAGCCTGGTAGTGCGGGGGTGCTCTCTGGAGCCTTGAACCAGGTCTCAGTCACTGCACAGATATCGATGTTCTCCATTTTAAGGAGTGCCTGCATTTTGAGATTTAGACTTCTAGCACTGAGTAGCATCACCCTCAGTTTTTGCTTGCCTGGTCCTGTTATGGTGGTGAATTTGTCATTTGAACCTTGCCTAAAAAAGGCACTATAGGGGCGGCAAAAACCTTAGCCAGTATCCAGAATCCCAGGGGTGACAGGTGCAGGCCATCTCTGGCAAAGCATTATGGTCTGTCGACCATGTAATCCCAGGCAGGCAGATACTGGATCCCATTATAATGGCACCAGAAGCTTAGCCAATTGTTGAAGTCAATCATTTTGTCCGTGTACTGCGGCATCATTCTGGGTGATGGCAGAATGCTACTCAGGGTTAGGGTCATACCTGCCTGGGCTACAAGATCAGAGAGCTCTTCCATGTCTCTTTTCATGTAGTCCAGGGAGGTATGTCTCAGGTCATTCACACCAACATGGACAATGACACAGTCATATTTGTACTTGTTGTGGAGTGACCCGAGTGCGTGGGTTATGTGGCGGATCCTGGCACCCGACAGGCAGCTGACAGTAACCTTCTCCTTGTTTAGCCTGGTGAGTGGGACATCAGTGTGCCTGACTATAGAGTCACCTATGACTAGTGTGTTGGGTACGTTGTTTTGCCTTATTGGCTGTGGTTGAGTGGCACACTGAGCCTGCAGGCTATGTGTCATTTGGGTTGTGTTGGGGGATGGAGGTTGCTTGCGTTTCTGCTTTGGAGGTATCTGTTGCTTAGACAGATTATTATTGAGAGCCTCCATGAATGTTTTTGTGTTACTATGTGTGGATTTTGGTGGTGTATCTTTAGGGAGACTATGTGATGAGTGTGATGTAGTGCAAGTGTTTACCTTCTCCTCTTGACTGTCCAGTTCACTCTTGATTGGAGAGAGCTTTACCTTCAGTTTGGCTAGATAAGTGCATCTCTCACAGGTTGTAGTGTTGGGTGGTAGGAGGACAGGGTTGTCTGTATACATGAGGCGATTTCTACATTGCCCCAAAATGCCCAGATTCATCAGATAGGCAGGAGAGAACACTGGAGCTGACCCTTGGACATGCCTGAATAAAAAACTATTTTCCTCTAGATAAATGAGGAACATGAGTACAAGAGCTGTTTTTCTCTAAGCAAGTGAGGAAAGTAAGTACCAAAACTGTTTTACTCTAGGTAGTGAGGAAGGTTGAGTGCTGTAGTAATTAGTAGGTTATTTAGTGCTTACAAGTTCTGAACAAGTGCTGATCACGAATAAGCAAATTCAAGTGCTAAAACTAAGAATCTGTATCTGGACTAAACTAATTACAGGAAAGGGGGGAAACAAGTGCAAATGCAGGCTTTTAAATCAGAAAGTTGAGAGAGATGGAAAAACTGCCCAAACAGCCAATGACAACAATTTCTGGGCCAGAACCACTCCTTATGTGATAGATAGGTTACCTAGTGCTTACCACTCCCACTGATAAGTTAGAAGGCTTCCCTCCAACACAGAAAGCTTGGGGGGGCTCAGAAGCTTACATACAGTCCTGGATACAGCAAATCTAAATCTGGACTACACTAGTTGCAGGAAAGGTATTTTTTTATATACAGAAAAGTAGCTAAAACAGCAGTAAAAACAATTCAAATACAGTCCAAGCTAGCACACTTGAGTATGTAGCAATGTTAGACCAAGCAGTTTAAAAAATGCAATTAAATTAAAAATGACTAAAAACAAGTGCAGAAGGAGTCTATTAGGTAGAATGAGGTAAAGAGATGGGACTGGGGGGGGTTTCCCAGATCAAATCTACATTGGGGGCGGGCAACTGCAAACGCCTCCAAATTTAAACAATAAGACAGGAATATTGAGGATGGGTATGAGAAAACCAACACCTTCAGCAGAGATCTGAAAAACTATACAGTGAAGCAAAAATAACAGTGCACAACTCTGAGGTCAGCCAGCAATGATATAAAATTAGTCAAACAACAATTACCAGTATACAACTCTGAAGTGCCAGAAAAACATACTCAGCTCTGTATATCTCCAGATAGTTTAAAGAGCACTCTGTCAGGACACAGGAAGGCTCCAGCAATGATATGCAGGCTGCTACTGTTTGTTTGTCTTTCGGCTTTTTCCTGGTAAGGGGTCGCCACAGCGGAACTCCGGTCTGCTGCTGATTGGCAGTAGATTTTTTTTTTTTTTCTTATGAAACGCCGAGGTGCCAGCTCGACGCCCAACCTTCAACGAAGGCATGCCCATTTACGCACGCATGTCTTCCAACAGTGGGGAGGACATGCAGACTCCACACAGTAGGCACTCCTAAGCCAAGCTGAGAATCGAACGGGAGAACATCTTGTTGTGAGGTAACAATGCTACTGCTGTACCATATGCAGGCTGTTACTACGAGGGTCTAATTTTATGCAAGTAATCCTTGAGATAGTCAGATAACACACAGGATGTAAAACCAGTTATACCAACTTAAGACACAGAGAAATAGGGGGAGGGGGGGGAAACACCTTTAGCAGAGATCTGAAAAACTATACAGTGACGCAAAAATAACAGTGCACATCTCTGAAGTCAACCAGCAAGGATATAAAATTAGTCAAACAACAATAACCAGTACACAACTCTGAAGTACCAGAAAAATATATTCAACTCTGTATATCTCCAGATAATTTGAAGAGCACTCTGTCAGGACACAGGAAGGCTCCAGCAATGATATGCAGGCTGTTACTACTCATATGGTAGTTGCATAAAAAATTTAATTTTTGAATTCAGTTAGTGGCTAAAGGCATGGTATCCCAGATAGACAATTCAGTGCCTGTCAGCCTGACAATTTTTTATCAAATCAATTTGGTATAAAAATTGTTAAATTTATCTGTAGCTGCAATATATTTGATACCTGTTAGCAAACCTAGGAACATTCTGCCCTCACTTATAGTTACAACCTCTTAATCAACAAGGACCATGATACCATAATCTTCAATCCAATAATAAAGTCAAACTTAGTCCTAAACAGCACATCATTCATAGACTTTACCAGTAGAAACTACAATGGAGTAAATGCCATGTTTACAAAAACAGAAGGGAATCGCTTCATCCATTTAGTCAAATACATTTGCTCAGGAGGCTATCAGTTTATTTTTTATTTATCCAGCCTTTGTTGACTGAGTTAGTCCCACTAGGCTAGCAGCCTCTTTTCAGGGGAGACCCAAGGTGGTATTTTTAGTAATAGGGGAAATTTAGCCAGGGCATCAGGGAATTTTCCCTACTCATTATTGTTGTGAGTGGGACCCATTTTGGAGGAACACTTCCTGTTTCTGTCCCAGGCACAGAG
Organism: Protopterus annectens; assembly: GCF_019279795.1. Lineage (NCBI taxonomy): Eukaryota > Metazoa > Chordata > Ceratodontiformes > Protopteridae > Protopterus > Protopterus annectens. The sequence goes on from NC_056728.1 coordinate 1,395,159,916, forward strand.
GTGGCCTGGAGAAACAGGGAGGCAGATGGAGAGAGAAGGAGATGATGGAGGAGTGAAAGAAGTGAAGGAGAAAGCAAATATCAAGACCAAAGAATGTGTGCCGGATTTTTGAGGATATGTTTCAAAGAAACTTGTTTGATGGAGATGATTCAACAAATGATGGATGTATAATTACAACCCTTCAGTCTGAAGGGTTGCAAGATGATTTCTTAAAGGAATGGTGATACAGAGTGAGCCATAAAATGAAGGAGATGTTTCCTGGGGGGACATTATAGAGAAAATACAAAAGAAGGATGCAGAGACAATCCTGAAGAATAGTGAGCCTCTAATGAGAGTATTCACTATGTGGTCAAGGATGTTTGTATTTACCAAGTCCAGGAATCCCTGTGCCTGTAGATTTGAGGCTGTGTAGGATTCCCAGTCTAAAGAGAGGTAATTAAAGTCTCCCATGAGTTGGGTATTAGGTTCAACTGCTTGTACTGTCTCTTATCTCCTGCCTCAAAGGGGCACAATAATGTGGTACACTCCTAAAAGACACATCTGAATGAACACTTAATGTAAGCAGACTTTGCAAAACTCAGTACACCTTTAGTATAATACTTAATATTGTTTTTAGCTAAAACTAGATACTTGTCTAGCACAGAAAATGTACTGTAGGTTGAACAGAGCAAGTCTGAGTGAGGTATTTTGTCTACGGTGATCAGCACATGGAGAAACTGCAGCACATCATCTTGAATGACCATGCTAGAGGTGTGCTCATTACTGATGTATACTGAGACACCTCCATCTTTATCCCTTGTCTGTGCAGTTACTGGTCTAAAAGTGTGGAAGGCACTGAAACCTTGCACTGCAGGATTACTATCTGCTACTTTAAACCATGTCTCAGTAACTGCACAAATGTCTATATTATTGAGTGTGAAGAAGGCTTTAAGGGGTGTAGTTGTTTGTTTAAGCACCTTGAAGTTCAGCTGAGTTGATTTTGCTATGTTGGCAGGTTTGTCATTTTGGTATTGCCTAAAAAAGTCACTGTGGGAGTGGATAAAGTTTTAGCCAGTATTCAAAAGCCTAGAGGGGAAAGGTGTAAGCCATCCCTAGCAAAGCAACATGGTCTTTTAAGCATGTCCCCCCAAGTTGACAAATATTGGATCCCCCTAGAAAGACAGCCAATTGTTGAAATCAATCATTTTTTGCTCATACTGTGACATCTGTCTCATTGATGGTAATGTGCAGCTCAATGCTAGGCTCATACCAGCCTGAGACACATTGTCCAAAAGCTCTATAATGTCTTTCTTTATAAAGTCCAAGGAGGTACATCTCAGGTCATTTACACCTAGATGGACTATGATGTAATCATACTGGTACCTGTGGCATAATGACTTGTGTGTGCGTGATTTGGCAGATCCTGGCACCAGATCAGTAACTAACAGTATATTCTCCTTGTTCAGCCTGGATAGAGGGACATCAGTATGTCTTACAATGAAGTCCCCTGTGATGAGAGTCCTGGGAAGTGTGTTTACTTGCCTTAGGGGCTTAGTGTTTGGGGTTTGACTAATAGTGACATTATGTGTGGTGTTAGGTTTTGATTTTTCTGAGCACCTTTGGGCTTGCTGAGGCATAGCTTTGACAATGGACTGTCTAGATGACCTTGTTGTTTAAGAAGATCACTTTTAAGTGCCTTAGCATATGTTAATCTATGTGTGTGTTGTGTGCTATGTGAGGTGAGTGTTGGATGTGTGGTTTCAACAACCTGATGCATGCTTGTATGTGAGAGTTTAGCCTCCAGTGTTATTATGTAAGCACACCTCTCACATACTGCGTCTGTTTCTTTAAGGATTACATGGTTGTTAGTAAACATGAAACAACTGCTACATTGTCTCAAGATGCCCATATCCACCAAGCTGGCTACAGAGAAGTTAGGAAATTGCATATCCACACTGTCCAGTCCTTTGATTGTTGAGCTACAAAGGGTGGTATACTGAGGTTAGAATGCCATTAAGAGGATTTTGTTGACTCAGACTAATAAGGGTGCTTTATTGGGGCCCTTTAGTAGGGCCAAACTTGCATGAATACAGCAATTAAGTACCAACAAAAATACAACATAGCAAATTACACAGTAATGCTGTCAGTAAAGTATCTCAAAAGTGCAGTTCTCAGCAATCAGACAGTTCAATATCAAAGTACTTGGAAACAATTTAAGGTGCAAAAAAAAAAAAATCAGCAGATAAGCAGTTAAAGGGCAAAACAGTAAAATAAATCTTTTATCTGCCATAAATGGCACAGGATTGATTCAGGACCCTCTCAGATTATAGAGAGGATACTAAACAGGTGGGAGCTCAGTGAAAATGATGATTTGTAGTAAAGGAGGTTAGCTCAAAAACAAAACTTGTTTGCTGAGTGCTCGCCCAGTATTCTGGATCTATGTAAACCAAGGGGTGGGAAAAGTACTTAATTTACACAACTAACAATAATAATCAAATAGGGAGGGAGTGGCATAGGTAGCCAGATTAACACAATGGATAAAAGCCAAAGACACTGGCTTTTAAAACCACAAAAACAAAAGGTTGGAGGGTTGAGGTAAAAATTCAAGCTGCTTTTAAGAAGACAGACAAATCAGATAAAGAAATGTGTTGTTCACAGTGTCAGCATATCAGTCAAAATGTCCAGGAAAATATTTTGGTCCAGTGCAAAATACACAGATTTAATTAAACAAAGACCATAGCACTTCAATCTGTACAAACCAAATAAACAAGATCCAATAGCTTTTGCAACACAGTCAAGCTCTAGCCAAGGCTAACTGCAAGTGCTTTTGCCTCTCTTTTAACAATACTGTCTCAGCTAAAGAACAGAACAGCTTACAGAAAAAAATCAAGCTGCTGTTAAGAAGCTAGACAAATCAGACACAGAAACTTATTGTTCACATTGTCAGCATGTGACCCAAAATAGTTCTTTGAACTATTCAGATATGAAAGTGGGAAACTTGATCTGGATAAATAAATATGTTAATGGCTGCAAGTTGGGTAACATTATTGCATCATTAAAAAGATAAAGTTCGCCAGGATGGTCTACAAAAAACACCACCAAGTTCAGTAGTAATGACTTCATCTGTAAAGTCAGCAAATGAAGCATCAAGGGATTTAATAAAAAGGACATATATTATGATTACGAAATAAATGATCAAATCATGAAAAAGAAACCATTCTTAAAGATCTATGGACAATATCATACAACAATACAAACACTAGCCAATGTTTATCTTCCAAAGTTGGGAAATATGTTTGCCTACTCTATGATCTCTGCCTAACATATAAAGCTATGTCAAACCCAGAGCTGTTGGACATGCTACACCTAAAGAAATCCCAATTCCTCCGAGCTACACGCTCTAGAGGCCTAAACCTTGTCACCACAACAAACAGGACATGCTGGAGGGATAGATTCCTGTCTCAGAGACTTCCCATACCCTGGAACAGTCTACCCATATATGTCAAGCAAAGTTCTTCATTAGCACTCTTCAAGAAAAATCTTGATGAGTGGATGGGAAATAGGAAATACACCCCAGGGATCACTTCTATGTCTCTGCTCAACAGTGGCACAAGAAAATAACTTTCTTGGGTGGCATAAGCCAGGGAACCTTGTTGGCTAGGCTTACGTAGGCCCTTGGGCCAATAGCCTAGTACCTACCTATGAACCTACGAACCTATACCTTGATCCCTCAAAGGCATATCTACGTACTGCAAGCAGATTCTACCTCTTTTTCTTATATAAATATTGCCAGATACAGTGCTGTATTTTGTAGCCTTAGGACAAACTACCAGAAACAACTTGAAAAGAGTGATTTCTTACTAGAAGGTTCATAATCAACTTTTTCTTGTTTGCTAATGTTTGCCATTACTGTTTGATGACCATTAGACCATTGCCTGGTAAATCAATCCCTTCATTCGCTTCTGCAGGCAAGAACCAATCAATAGTGGTTATTATCCAGGCAGCCATCATATGTGATTCAAATATTTTCTCACACACACACACACACACACACACACACACACACACACACACACACACACACACACAAATATATACAGCTTGTTGCAGAATATTTCTGCATGCGTGAGTATACTTCACCGTCATATATATTGAAAGAGACAATTTAAGGTTTATGCAGGCATTTTGGGGGGGGGGGGTGTTATGTTATATACCATTTTTGATGCTGTGGATTTCATAAAGGAAATGTGAGTTGCTTCTACAGGTTAATTTTTTTTCATTATGTTTAAACTGCAGAATTTAATGGGAAAATTCATTCGTATACATCTGCTAATTCAGGTATGCTCAAATTGTGCATCTACAGTGTGTAAAATGTAGTTTATAAGTATTACTAGATCAAAATGTTTTGTCTGTTCTGGAAGATGCAAGATGAAAAATAGGTGTTTTGTACATCTAAATGGGCCCTTAGATATTGCAAAAGATACTTGACTTTGATTTGTTGCATTTCCAACTAAGACAAAACTGAGAGTAATCAGATTTCTTGATAAAATGTGAAAATATGTGGATTACATGTTTTACACTGACATTTTAGTGGAACATTTTAGTTACATACCTTAAAACACCACACTATTAAATTATGCCACTTAATGTGGTCACAGGCAAGACATTGTCCAACATGTTCTCACCAGGTGGAGATGTAAAGACAAGACAGGCATGTCTCCAGAGCCATATAAGAAGTAATTGTGTATCAGTCATGGGTTATTTATTGAAATTCAAGACTTTGTAGACATATGGGAAATAAAAGAATGCTGACAGGATGTTGCAAAGTTTATTTAGAACTCTGGCAGTTACAAAAGATGTGATTTTAATAAGTCAGGACAAAAAAACAGAAAAGGTAAGTTGCAGACTGGCTTGTGGAAGTATAGTAAGAGCAATAAGTGGAACAAATGTAAAATGGTGGCTATCTGCAAGACAATTCATGGAGGTCAAATTCTGGCCTTTCTGACATGAAGTTAAATAAGCAGGTGTTTTAGAAGTTACCATAGGTAAATGGAAAATGTATTTATTCCCAGTGAGAAAGGAGAGAGATACTGCACAATAATTTCAGCTAGTGAAATTAAACTCAAAGATCATATGGGTACACCTTAAAAGTTGTACATTTTCTACAAGCCAATGGAGCTGATGACTTGCCACAGCATGGATAACCAATCTGTTTCCATTTTAGGAAGTAAGATTTCTAAAAGGATCTTAGCTGTAGTATTTATGATTCTTATCTTGTTATTTTTCATATGTAGAATATTGATAAAAAGTACAAATAGCTAGTAGGAAATTAACTTGCATACAAATGCATTCAGTGAAAGAGAGCTACTGTTCAAGCACTCCAGCCAGTAGGTGTGTTTCTGACTTATTGTTCATTTTTCTTGCACCTCAAGTCTATCCTACTGAGTTATTTTTCAGTAAAAATCTAAAGACAAAATAATCAGATGGTTATCTGAACTAACTTAGACTTAACTCTCTTATGCATAAGTAGATAAATGCTTATACATTGATAAAGGATAGATTAAAGAACTAACTGCTTGCAATGTGCAAGGCTGCTATGTTTTGTAATAAGGCTGATATTTTATGAAATCAGGTCCATTTGTCTGCACTTAGCTGATTTGCATGCAGGTGTAGGTCCACTTTTCTTTGTTTGCCAATGCACATATGTGAATCATGGGACTATGAATACCACCTTAAGCAGTGTCAGGGATAATTAAAGTTATGGAAACAGAGAAATACAAAGCAAATAGGTAGTGTTTTTAGGATTTAGTTTGAGCTAATCCGTAGTAGTTTGTAGGGGTATGAATTTGCAGTTCTAAAACACCCTTTTATGGTCCTGTTTATATTGTTTGCCATGAATAGGCTGGTTTAAAATTAAACAATACGTATATTTTCCACACCTTCTTCTAAGTACATAAAAGCTGATATGTTTAACATTGTTAAAATATTTCTGATTTTTTTCTTACTGAGAATCGCTTGTCTGTGTTGAATAAAGGCTTGCTGCTTTGGAACACTACCTGGGTTTCATGATTTTGGAAATTATTGTGATTAAGCTCATCAACAAAGTTTAAGACCACTAGTTTCTTTGTTTTTTATCTTGTATGTGAATTGCCACAGCATACTATATTAGGAAGAATATGTGTGCTTTGATAATATATGCAGGAAAATAAGTCACAGAAATGTATTTATACCATAACATTTTTGTAAAAGCAGACTACTGGTGCAATGTAGTTCTTTAACTTTGCACCAGAAATTAATGAGTACTTGTGTTAGGCTGGCTATGCGAAACCATTTTACCCACAGTGCTCTCAAACAATGGTCACTGCAAGGTATTACATACTTGGCTGTAAACATCTCACCATGCCAAGGCAACACTCCAGGACAGTGTTCAAAGTGTACATTAACAAAGAATGTGGAAGCTTAACAATGACTTTCTGAATGAAGTCGAAACACTGTCAAAGCAGCTGCAATGCTCCCTGCACTCCACAATCAGACTTTAGAGACAGCTTTTTTCCTTGATTGAATTCTTCCTTTTGCATCAGGTATTTCTCTACCATACATAAAATAACATTGCCTGTCCATTTTTTATAATTCTCTTTATGGTTATGTACTTGTTGCCTTTGACACAGCATGACTGTTTTGGAAATCTGATATGTTATGCTTTTTGTTGAGACATTAATCTTGAAGCCCAGAAAGAAGCAGTCAGACTAGTTCTGGTTACCTGCAGCTGATGAACTCTGATAAAAGCAGGCCTCATGTGCATGTTGATCTTGTAATCTTAAACAAATATGACAATGGATACCCTGTATAGCTGCCAACATCTATGTTATCTAAACAAACACCTAGGGTTCAAATGAACTGTTCACATGTTGCAGGTGTGAAATGTTGCATTCAGACCACAGATAGTATGACAACTACTACTAGACTCTGCATTCTTACAATACAACATCCTGAACAGTGAATCCTATGCTATGTAAGAAAAAGTTAATGGTGTGGAGCTGGATATAACACTATATAAACTATGGACACATTCCTATCCTGAAAGCATAATTTCTGATATTTTTCTGCAGCTTTCCTTTCGAGCAGTTGTAAAGTAGCGAAATGTAGAAGCAAAATAGCAAAAGAAAATATTAATTTTGAAAGAAGAGTAGACAAAATTAAATGTATTCATGGTGGCTTTTATTTCCCTGAACTTTCAAATACATACACATATATGCATGCACATACACACATACAACTATATATCCCCCCCCCACACACATGCAAGCACGTACACACACATGTATAGGAGCACACACACACACACACACACACACACGCACACGCACACGCACACACGCACACACACGCACACACACGCACACACACGCACACACACGCACACACACACGCACACACACACACACACACACACACACACACACACACACACACACACACACACACACACACACACACACACACAGAGTCCTTTATACTGCTATCATCTCTGAAGTTACAAACAAAGGTGGCACTAATAATGTCAGAAAACAAGTATTGTGTTGGGGGGCTGAGATATTTCATGATACCATTATCTCAGATCTAGTAATATTTGAGGGCTGTAGCTTGCCATAATTCTTAACTTTTATGTTTTTGATTTTGGCAGAATATTTGAATAGTAGTTGCATAATGCATCAATGTGGTTATAACGATCTGTATGTGCTTTTTCTTTAAAGTTTTTTAGACTTATTCTGTTAATAAAATTAATTTTCAGTCTGTTGTGATTTCAGCATCTTATATTCAAATGAAATGTGAAACAAAGTCTTGGGATTCACTAATCTGTCCATAGCCTAGTATGTTCTGACCTTCATTATACAGTACAGGGACTGATTCCCAATGTTTCTATTTGCCTCTTGTGTGTGTCTATAAGCAAACCACCCAATCAGAAAAATGCTCCTGAGCCACCCCTGAAACATGATGCATGTGCTTAGAAGAATTACCTGGATAGCAGAAAATATAATAATAATAATAATAATAATAATAACGTTAAAAAAATCAATAAAATTGCATCAGATCACTTAACATTTAGTTATCTAGTGATCGCTTAGTAAGCATAAGAGCAGTGAAATCCAAAGTTTAAACATATTACAAATGCAAGTTCTGTAGATAGCACTTAACACAAACTCAGATAATGCTTTCATTCATTTACCAGACTCTGAATAATTGCTTTTCTACTTCAGTGTCTTAAGGTTGTTTAATGTCTACCAGTGAGAGATTTAAAACATGAGATTTACAAATATATTAGTTTTTCAAGAGCAAGCAGTACAGAGCTATGTGTTTCAATGCCTAAATTCCAACTCTCCAGCAGAACTACAGCAAAAAAAGGTTTACCTCAGTCTTAGGTGCTATAGCGTAAGCTCAACGTGTGTCATAGTGGGAGGTCAAACCCAAAATGCTTGTGGAATATCTATAATGAGGGCATTACAAGGAGTTCATTTTGGAGAGGCATTAAAATGTCTGTCATACATTTTAAGAGTGGGTGATTCCAAGATGGTGGACGTCTTATAAACACCCTCTCCATGAGGCTCCTATTCCAAAAATCAAAATCGGTCTTTTAATCACTTAATCTACATCAGAAAACAGAAAACCTTAATTGATAAATGCATTCTAATAGGAGTCTTACTTAAAGAAGTAAAGAAGTAACTACAGATACATATTGAAGGAAGATCTATACTCCTAATCCTGACTGCATCCAGGGAAGCATCCAACACATGTAAAAGACAGGCTTGAACAAGCACAACACAAATCCAAATTCAAAACGGTCCATTACTGTGTGAAGATATGTCGAAGGAAGCAGAGAACATGGAAACACAGACCAGCAACACCAAACTCTCTGCAATAGCCTCCCCAGAAAAAGAGACCATTCCCAAAAGACAAAAAGTGAATAAGCAGATGGATTTAAGTAAATAAAATGTTAAATTGAGATTGAAAGCTACTTTTCACATGGATGAACTTAAAGAAGCACTAATGCCACTCCAGGAGGCTATGCAAGGCTTCTCTGAACAACTATCCAGCTTCTGAAATAAAATAAACCAGGTTGTGGAACGAATGAATAATGTGGAAGAGACTACCAAAAATATTGAATTACAGATTGCTTTACTCAAGGAAGAACTAAGTGCCAAAAACTCTATAATACAGGACATTCAACAGAAGATGATCGACCTGGAGGCAAGAAGCTGACACAATAACATATTAATAAGAGGCTTACCAGAATCATATAATAGCAATCAATTAATTGAAACTATAACACAACTGTTTCAATTCACCCTAAACCCTGATACAAATGCCAATCCAGTTGTTATTGAAAAAGCGCATCGAGCCCTACAAACTAAACAAAACACAGACACCCCCAGGCAAATATATGCAAAGTTATTAAATTACCAAGATGTACAAAAATTGCTTTTAGCTGCCAAAAAACAAATTCAAATCACATGGAATGGTCATAGAATAACTCTGTCAGAGGATCTCCCATTAGCCATAAAAGAAAAGCATCAGAAACATTCACCCTATTGTGCAGAACTCATTAAGAAGAAGGTTAAATTTCAGATGAGCTATCCCAATACTATTATCTTCAGATATAATGAGGAAAGGTTCACCACAGACTCACCTAAGGAAGCCAAAGCTGTATTTTTGAAATGCTTCGGCAAAGCCCCCGAGATTTAATCCCTCATGCAGACAAGTTATGTGCTTCTACTCTCTTTTTGCTAGCGACCGCTAGCCAAAATAGCCCAGATGATTGAAGTAGCAATTAAATAGTTTATCTCAATGTAGTAAGGTGTAAATAAATAACTTTACCTTTTTCAAATATCTTCATTCAGAAGTGTTCGCCAACAGGAAGTGACCCTCAAAGGAACAAAAGTATCATCTCTTGTTGTGAGGCAGGCGCGTCCCTAGGTTCCGATTTTCTGTCTTGGATCCTAAGCCTTCCTCTAAGATGAAGAACACACAAAACAGCCGGGACTGTCAGATACAGTGTACGCCTCACCTGTAGACTCAAATTACAGACCTAAGGTAATGATCTAAAAGGAATGACTTCCCGACAAGCACTTAGCGCAAACCCTGTAACATGGGGTTAAAGACATGACTGAAAACTTAAACAATACGCAAGATAGTTATAAGCATTTCAATGCTTCTAACCTTCAACTTTTGCACTTTAAGAATTCGTATATTTATCAGAAATGATGCCGCTTATCTTCTATTGGGCTAAGGGATTAATGTAACTCTATCTAACAAGTTTGTAGCAATGTTGAAATATGTTATAAGATGTTATAAATTGACACGAATTATATCTTTATCAATTTGTTTTGAACATTCATAGTTAAAGCTAGACAAAATATGTATTGTTTTTTACAGATATAATGATACATATGTTAAATGATATCTCTCCTTTTGTTTGTTTCCCTCATAATGCTTATTTTAAATGATTATATTTATTATGGCATATTGAACATTGGATTGCAGCAATGGTATGCTTGTTATCAAAGGGTTAGGATATTATATACTTCGCAAAGAGTATGGTGGTTATATTGTACCCTATTTTTTACTGTAATTCAAATAGGAGAATAATGGATTCTTGTAAGAAGGGTAAGGGATGGCATATCTAGGAGTTATATCTTTTGTATATATCAGCAAATAGAACAATACCGCCAAGCAAAGCACTCTTATAGAATCCAAGTGAACCAAGTGAAATAATAATAAAGAGTGCACCATGTAAGCCAAACCGAATAAAACTCCAAAATCTTCAGGTAAAACCAAAAGTCCACGCTTTATTGAACAACAGATGAACAGACTGCAGTGGTATAAGCGCTTTCGTGTTGCTTCTGATGAAGCGTTGAGAAGCAACGCGAAAGCGTTTATACCACTGCTTGGTTTTACCTGAAGATTTTGGAGTTTTATTCGGTTTGGTTTACATGGTGCACTCTTTATTGTTATTTCACTTGGTTCTTTTGTATATATGTTTAAGAGAGTTTAAATTGTTAGTAGAATTTGTTATAATGCTTTATTTAGGTTGCATAATATCTCATACTGAAAGGAAATTACCATGTTATGTATTTATAACCTTATTCTATTACACTCTTTCAAACGAGGGGGGGGTGGGTGGATAGGCACAGGTTAGGTGTTGAAAGAGTACGCTGCTATTGCTGTGAACATACTTTATATATATATGTATGTATTTTCAGCCTTTACAGTCATATTACTTATTCAATTTCTCGAGAGCCTAGTATTTCATGAATATCAATATTTTATGAATGGAACTATATGTCTCACAGATTAAGCCTTTAAGATGTGGATTATAGATTGCTGAAACGTGAGGGGGTTGCAAGACAAAAATAAGAAGAATATGTTATTGCATCTAATATACAAATCAGATACACACATGTGCTTTCTACAAGAAACACACATGCTTAAAGAAGACTGGAAAGGTACCTTAAACAAAAATTGGATTAAAGGAATAATTGCAGCTGGGAATAACTCAAAATCTAAAGGTGTAGCTATTGTTATTAAAAAGTCCTTTCATCAAACAATTATAGAGCAATCTTCAGATGAAAGGGGTAGATGATGTTACTTCATAGCCACTAATCATTTCAACAATAAACAAATGCTTTTTCTGAATGTTTATGGTCCTTGACAGAAGCAGCAAGATTTCATCCCAGAGATCCATAACATCCTAAATAAATTCCCTGAACATGAGATAATACTAGGGGGAGATTAGAATGCGGTTATAGATCCAGGGATAGACCGCACTAGTAACCCCCTTTCACAAAATTTGCAAGCATCAACTGGCTCTTCGTGAACTTATGACTAACCTATGCTCAATAGACCCCTATCTCATTCAGGGAAGGACAGGAAAAGAAAGATTTATATACATTTTATTCTAAATGTCATAATACATGATCAAGGATAGACTTCTTCCTTATTTCAGAGTTTCTGGCAGAGTGGGATATTAAGTATTGCATGGAACCGAGACACTTTTCAGATCACTCAAAGATTTCTTTGAAAATAAACTTTTCAAATAAACTAACAAAAAGGGTTAAAATAGCAGTTGGTGTCTAACGATAATCTATTATTTAAACCTGAGGTAATCAGTGAAATATCAGACATCTTAATACAACTAGACAAAGTCATAGAGAGTACAAATATCCCATACGATATCCAATGGGCTGCTTGTAAAGCACAGATGAGGGGGGGTCTTCATTCAAAAGGCTACGTATTTTAAAAAATAAAAGAAAAAGAAAATAAACTAGCCAAGGACTTAGCAGACTTAGAAAAAAGAACTTCAAAATAATTCAAACCCTAATGTTGAAAATTTAATAAGCAATACTCAAAAACAATTATACAAGTTACATCAATACAACTACTCCATGTATGAACTAAGATGCATAGCAAAATATTCAGAATGGGCACAACTTCCATCAAAAGCGCTGGCCAGTGTCATTGCAAACAGATAAGAAACAGCCACAATCTCGCTACTTCATTATCAAGATAAGGATTTCAGGTCAGACACACAAATACTAGAAGTATTTCATCAAATTTATTCTGAATTATATGGACTAAATAACTAACAGTCCTCTCAAGAGGAGATTACAATCTTTCTTAACAAAATAACACTCCCAAAAGTAAAAAACAGACATATAGAACATTTCGAGGCTCTGCTTGAGCAACAAGAAATAATTGATGCCATCTGTAGACTGAAAAGGAGAAAAGCTCCTGGTTTAGGTGGATATACTTCAGAATTTTGTAAAACATTTAACCAGATTCTATCATCAATTTTATTGAAAGTATATAGTTTCATAGGTTCATAGGTAGGTACTATTGGCCCTAGGGCCTATATAAGTCTAGCCAAAAAGGTACCTTGGCTTTCGCCACCCAAGAAAATTATTTCCTGTGCCCGTTGAGCAGAGCCACAGAAGTGATTCCCGGGGTGAATTTCCTATCTCCCATCCAGTCATCAAGATTTTTCTTGAAGAGTGTTAATAAGGAGCTTTGTTTGATATAGATAGGTAGTTTGTTCCAGAGTATGGGAAGTCTCTGGGATAGGAATCTATCCCTCCAGCATGTTCTGTTTATTGTGGTGACAAGGTTTAGGTCCCTAGAGCGTGTAGCTCGGAGGAATTGGGATTTCTTTAAGTGGAGCATGTCCAACAGCTCTGGGTTTGACATAGCTTTGTATGCTAGGCAGATATCGCCTCTGAGTAGGCAATATGCGATGGAGTAAAGCTGGAGTTTTTTGAGATGGTCTGCGTAGGGCATCTGTTTGAGGCCAGTAATCCTGTTTGTGAGGTATTTCTGCGGCCTTTCTAGTTGTTGTAGATGTCTTGTGAGGTACATACCAAAAGGGGCGTTGTACTCTATAATGGGTATAATGAGTGATGACTAGAGGGGGAACAATGACCTCTTTTTTCCTGGATGAGAAACCTTTTGTGATGAGGTGTGCCACGTAGAAGGATTTCCTGACTACCATGGTGATGTGATTATCAAAGGAGAGACTACTGTCCATCTGTGTCCCAAGGTCTCTTATCACACTTTTGGTGTTAAGTAGACTACCGCCTATGTGGTAGTTCATGGGTACAGAGTTTTTACCAAAAGGGATGACAATGCACTTTTTGGCATTGAGCTTGAGACCATGGCTTTGACACCAAGCATCTGTCTCAGTGAGGCTGTTTTGTAAGATGTCCACATCGTTAGGAGTTTCGATTATGGCTCCTAGTTTGCAGTCATCTGTGCACTTTGTTAGCTAAAGACCTTCTGTGTTAGCCTGTACTTCTGAGAAGTAGACACCAAACAGGAGAGGACTCAAGACTGAACCCTGTGGTACTCCACTTGACACTGGTCTGAAGTCAGATTTGGAGTCTGCTACTTTCACAGTGTGGGTTCTGTCAGTGAGCCAGTTGGTAACTCATCTTGTAACATAGGGATTTATACCTAGTTTAGTGAGTTTATCTATAATTCCAGAGTGGGGGATGGTGTTGAAAGCCTTGGCAAGATCTAGATAGGCTGTGTGAACCACCTTACCCTCATCTACAGCTTTGGTGACTGCTTCAAAGAAGTCTATCAGGTTTAGGAGACATGATCTGTCTTTTACAAAAATGAACTGGGTGGGGTCCAGAGTTTGGAGATTACCAATGTCATTGTTTATAAGTTCCATGCTGATACATTCCATAGCCTTGCAGACCAGGCTCGTCAGGCTAATGGGGCAGTAGTTCCTGGGGTCTGTGGTGGCTCCCCCTTTGTGGAATGAGATAACTGTTGTTGTGCACCATGCAGTGGGCACAAAGCCTAAGGTGAGGCTATGATTGAACATGGTACTTAGGTGAGGTGCCAGTTCGTTCTGTAGTTCATGTAGAATGCAGCCTGGGATGTTGTCAGGTCCCATGGATGTTGTGTTCTTGGCTATGAAGAGTGTGGTTTTTACCTGTGCAGCCATGATTACAGGAACTTTGTATTCTTCCGGTATAGAGATGGGCCCTTTAGGGGGTGAGGGGGGGGGGTAAAGTTAGCACTGAACCTATCTGTCAGGATGTTGGCAATATCAGTTGGCTCTGTATATTTAGTGCCATTGTGCTGTAACTCAGAGCAGATCTGAGTGTTGCCATTGAGATTCTTGACATAGCTATAGAATGTTTTGTGATTGTCTTTAGAATCAGTGGCGATTATGTTTTTGTAACTAGCTTTGGAGTATTTTATGTAGGATATCAGCTTCTTACTGAGGCTGACCAGGGAGTTCCTCCAATCATGGGATTTTATTCTTTTTTGCAACAATTTCTTTCTTCTGTTGTAAAGTTTATTTATGGCAGGGGACCACCAGATTGGCTTCCTGTTTTTGGAAGATAGCATCTTGGTTCTGTTAGGGATTGCACAATCCATGCACTTGTATAAGTGCTTATACAGTGCATTTGTGTAGGATTCAACAGTCGTACCTCTATTGTCCATCTGCATGGGTGTCATGACATTTGCCACGTCTGTCTTAAAAGCGTGAAGTTGGCTTTGAAGAAATTTTTTACGGTGGTTTCCCTAATGGGGGGTGGGGGTGGGATGTGGATGTCTAGGGTGATTAGCTTGTGGTCAGATCTGACCAATGAGGAACTGACCTCTGGTGTGGAACACCGGTTGCCCATACTGGTAATGACCAGGTCTAGGATATTGCTACTCCTGGTGAGGGTGTGGATAAATTGATCCAAGGTGTTGGAATTTATGAATTTCGGAAAAATTTGAGCAAAAGAGTTGGTACATGATAAGTTTTCCCAGTTAATGGAGGGGTAGTTGAAATCACCAATTATTAGGGTGTTAGGTTGTACCCTAATATTTCCCAGTGTATCAAGAAATGAGGAGTGGGAATCCTGAGGCATGGTGGGGGATCTGTAGCAAGCTACATTTTGGATTGTGGTCTTGCCCAGAGTTAGTTGCACTTGGATAATTTTGGATGCATTATGCTGAGCAACTAGCCTGTAGGTGTGGATATCCTTAATGAATATGGACATGCCTTCGCCTTTAGTGTTTTGGTCCAGGTTAGGTGGCTGAAAGGTGTGGTATGAATTATAGCCTGGTAATGCAGGGGTGCACTCTGGAGCCTTGAACCAGGTCTCCGTCACTGCACAGATGTCGACGTTCTCCATTTTAAGGAGTGCCTCGAGTGAGTGCATTTTGAGGTTTAGACTTCTAGCATTGAGTAGCATTACCCTCAGATTTTGCTTACTTGTACCTGTTATGGTGGTGAGTTGTCATTTGAACCTTGCCTAAAAAAGGCACTATAGGGGTGGCAAGAGCCTTAGCCAGTATCTGGAATCCCAAGGGAGACAGGTGCAGGTCATCTCTGGCAATGCATCATGGTCTGTTGATCATTTCATCCCAGGCAGACAGATACTGGATTCCCTTAAAATGACACCAGAAGCTTAGCCAGTTGTTGAAGTCAATCATTTTGTCCTTGTACTGTGGTATCATTCTGGGTGATGGCAGGATGCTTCTCAGGGTTAGAGTCATACCTGACTGTGCTACAAGATTGGATAGCTCCTCTATGTCTCTTTTCATGTAGTCCATGGAGGTATGTCTCAGGTCATTCACACCAATATGGACAATGACAGAGTCATATTTGTACTTGTTGTGGAGTGACCTGAGTGCATGTGTTATGTGGCGGATCCTGGCACCCGACAGGCAGCTGACAGTAACTTTCTCCTTGTTTAGCCTGGTGAGTGGAACATCTGTGTGCCTGACTATAGAGTCACCTATGACTAGAGTGTTTGGTACATTGGTATGCTTTATGGGCTGTGGTTAAGTGGCACACTGAGTTTGTGGGCTATGTGTCATTTGGGTTGTGTTAGGGGGTGGAGGTTGCTTGTGTTTCTGCTTTGGAGGTCCCTGTTGCTTGGGCAGATTTTTATTGAGAGCCTCCATGAATGCAGATGTGTGTTTTGTGTTTCTATGTGTGTTTTGGTGGTGTAGGTTTTGAGGGACTATGTGATGAGTGTGGTGTCGTGCAAGTGTTTACCCTCTCCTCTTGACTGTCTAGTCCAGTCTTGGGTGAAGAGAGCTTTGCTTCCAGTTTGGCTATATAAGTGCATCTCTCACAGGTTGTAGTGTTGGGTGGTAGGAGGAGAGGGTTTTCAGTGTACATGAGGCAATTGCTGCATTGCCCCAAAATGCCCAGATTCATCAGGTAGACAGGAGAAAGCATCAGAAGCTGACCCTTAGACATGCCTGGGTAGGTGATTATTTATTAAGTACTAAAACCTGTTTTCCTCTAGACAAGTGAGAAAAGTTGAGTGCTGTAGTAATTTGCAGCTTATTTAGTGTTTACAATGAGTTCTGAACAAGTGTTGAGCTCAACGAAACAGATTTGAGTGCTAAAACTAAAAAAAAACTGGCTAGTTCTAAGGGAAAATTTGAAGAGCAGACTTTATCGCGCTGGGAATAGTTTAACCCTAGCTAGCCGGTGGGGGCTCAGAAGCTTACAAACAGTCCTGGATAGAGCAAATCTGTATCTGGACTAGACTACTTACAGGAAAGGCAGGAAGCAAGCTTAGAAATTTATTTATTTTTTTTTGCAAATTGGAAAGGAAGTAAGGAGAAACAGAAGATAACTCAAGGTTAAGAACTAAGTAGAGTACATGGAATATCTGACTATTGCTTAAATAACTCATAAACCACCTTTATACCTAAAAGTAGTTCGGTAAGATCTAATTCGCATAATTACAGGCCTATATTCTTAATTAGTGTGGATATTAAAATTCTATCATCAATCTTAGCTAAGAGGTTAAAAAGAGTTATGCCTTTTATAACTATTCCAGAACAAACTGGATTCTTACTAAATAGACAGACTTGGGATAATACATTAACACTGGATGTCATGTTACATCTCAATAGAAATTATAAGAACCCGAGATATGGATTAATACTCAATGCTTGTAAAGCTTTCAACAGAGTAAGCTGGAGGTTCTTATTTACGACCATGTCACAGTTCAGTTCTAGAGGTTTCATCAATCTTGTTGAAACCTTGTATAATAAAACATACACCTATCTCTATATCGATAAGAAATCATCTAAACCTATAAGAATACTGAATGGAACTAGACAGGGCTCTTGAACCTTTGTTACTTACAATTGCCCAAACCACATTTCACTCCATTCCTAAAACTCTTAATGTTAAAGTCAGTTTATCTGCATATGCAAATGATTTAAATATCTATTTTGAATGTCCTATTTCTGATATCCATATGCTAAATGATACAAATGGAAAATTTTCAAAAGTCTCAAACTATTTAGTGAACCAAAATAAATCACTTGTCTTCCCCATTAATCCATTATACCATAAGGAACTTTTATTTGCTGAGTCCCCATTCAAAATTAAATACTCATTTAAGTACCTTGGGATAGAATTTGAACATACTTCTTTGTCCATGTATCAAAATAATCTTATGACAGTATGGACAGGCATCTCGCAAGACCTTCATAGATGGCAACAACTTAAATTGGCCCTATTATCTAAAGTAGCAGTCATAAAGATGAACGTTTTACCTAAACTATTGTATCAATTCAATGCCGCAAACTTGACTATTCCAAATGATTTCTTCCAAAAGATCAACAAGGAACTGGCCAAATTCATTTGGCACCCAAAAGCTGTTAAGATAAAGTATCAGAAACTAAGTTACCCTAAACCAAAATGGGGTCTAAGTCTGCCGGATTTTCGCCTTTATTACTGGATCATATGTGCAAACAGATTTATCCTAATTTCGAACTTTACGCTGAAGGAAGACACATGGCATCTTTTATGGGTTAAAATTTGGCATAATCACGTTAAAAACAATAATTTCAATCCCAAAGCTCTGCCCTTCCTATCGGCCGAAAGCTTAACTAATTCATCTATTAATAGCACCTTGAGGCAAAAAGTAAAGATCTTTCAAAATTTAATAAAATATGTGGAGTTAGAAAAGGCCCTTCCATATCTCCAATCAGTTCACATGAACCCCAGTATAAGGCTAAACAATAAAATGATCAATCTAGCAGATTACCCCTTAATCAAAGACTGTATTGTATGGGATATACACAGACACAAAAGGAAATTACTAATGGAACTCAGAGATGAGCAGAAACTTGGGCAGAAATATATTATTATTCTATGTCAAATCAGAGAACTTCTTACAGCAATAATTATAGATGAACATAACATTGAAAGTGACATATCTAGGGTTATAGATATTATAAATAACCTAACTAAAAGGAAAAGTATGTTCTCAAGCACTTATAAAGTATTGACAACTTCCAAATACAAAAATGTATTGCTATTCTCCAATTATTGGAATCAATATAATAGTGACCTAAGTGAGGGCCATAAACTCAGAGCAATATAATCTACTATTAAGTATTCCCCTTTCAAAAAGCTATTATATACACAATTGATGGTTAATAATAATACTTCACACCATGTACCCTAAATAAATGTAATCATAATATGTCCCCATCATGTGCATGCTGCTCCTTTCCCCAAGCTGATCTATGGCACATCCTATGGTCATGCAGCCACACATATAAACTTTGGTGTTCCATCAAAGTTAGATTAGAAAAGATGGGATATCAGAAATCTACCCTATCATGGGAAATGGCACTTTTGTACATTACTGATCTTAAACTTCCCAAATAAAAATTTCACGTTCTCATCACTCTCTGTTTATTAATTAAATTTTATATAACCAAAAATTGGATGGATCGTACTAAATTGTCTTGGAAAATTTTCAGGAACCTAGTGATAACATACATATCTTCACAGAAAATCTTTTTAAGGAATCCTAACAAGCAAGATTATTATTAGAAATTTTGGAACTTGATCTTTGCTATTATTAAGGAGATTAGATGATTACATAATCACTAAACTTGAGGGTTCTACTTAATTAGTGAGACTTGCTATGTCCCTTCCCAACATTATTATTAATATCATTATTATTATTAATCATTATTATTATTAATCATTATTATTATTATCAGTACTATTAATAACATTACTATTTTTACTATTATTATTATTATTATTATTACTCATAGCATTACAATTATTAATATTTCAGACATCTAAGGTTTTATCTGTTCTACTTGGATCTCTTTCCTAGAGTTTGCAGTAGCTTTGTATATGTGTATATAGTTGCATATAATACTTTTTCTTCTTATTTCAAGTTTATGAGAGGTATATAATGTCAATAGGATTTTCAAATATGCATTGACTGTGTTTGAACCTTTCGCTCTGGTAATGCCATGTTTCTGTTGCTTGTTGCACCTTATATAAAATAAAATATTACTGAGAAAAATACATTTTAAGAGTGCAGCAAGTTATATGTAATAATTTCAGGTAATTAGAATGCTGCCTAGATATGACTGATAATTCGCTCAAGGCATTACCTACCTACATAAAATTACCTAGAGCACAAAGATGGAAATACAGACTCATCCTTCCAACGGTTTCCCAATAAATACATCCTTTCCATTGTACATGTAACACATACACATGCATGTCTTACATGTTCAGCCATGCTGAGATGCAACCACCTCTGTAGGCCCATTGCTTGAGGTATGAAAATCATAGGAATGTAATTATTGACTGAGCCTCTTTAATTTATTAGAGCTCAATTAAAGACACTTTCAGAAGTCAATATATTTTAACTTGGTCACTCCAATTGAGCTCTGGAGGTTTATACTTGAGCTTCCAATGACTGCATCCTGAGTTTTTTTGGCAAAATCAAGTTATGTCCTCAAATTCCAAATATCCATATTTCCAGAGCCATTTTGGTTAATAAAGAAATTTAAACCACAAACTTTAGTGTTAACTAGATTCTAGGTCTTAAACTGGATCTTATTAGTTATAATAAACAAAGTAATCATTTTTGTAATATTTTGTAAACAATTTGCAATACCTCAGTAAACACTCAAGCTGCACATGTACTGCCAGCGGCAGTTTGTTCACCCAGCTGTAATCTTTCATATTAGGCTAAACAGTTCTGTCTGTCTGTTTGTTTTTGAGACATTTAGAGAAATAAAGATATGACACTATAAACAAATAGCATGTGAACAAGAATTAATATCTCTTTGGCAGCACTATACAGAGATCAAATATCATTGCAGTTGAGTTGCCCATCATATATGCTGTGCCGCCCCTGCACTGGTCCAGTAATCAAGGAACCTCAATCCTCATCACTGGCAACAGTGAGGGATGTACACACTGGAAGATGACTAGTACACACACAGTAAAGTCCAAGTTCCCTACAAGCACACAAAGACCACATTCAGTCTGGGGCTGGTTTCTCCCTCTTTCTCCAGATCGCCAGTAAGATTCCCCACTGGCACAACTATAGAGTTGAGATCTCAGCTGAGTGGCCAAGCCAAGACCTCCAGCACCCTCTCTGTCCAACCAGTGCTTCATGTCCCTGCCCAAGTAGCTGGCACACACACACTTTGAGATTTGATATATACACAAACACACACAAATACACACACACACACACACACACACACACACACACACACACACACACACACACACACACACACCTAGGAAGGGATGGCACAGGTTTACTAGCTATGACCCCTTTTGTCCAGACTATAAAGTAGTTTGAACTGCCACCAGCCACTCCTTATCAGCTACTTTAAGGCCCTTAACAAAGGGTGTCCAATCTTACTGTGTAATATTGCTGCTAATACAAAAGTAGTTTGACCAAGAGCAAGGCTATTTGGAGTGGCCTGCACAGCGTTACCAACTAGATATGCAAGTACTCTAAGAGCTTAACTATCTCTAGACAGACCAGCCACAATTTAACAGTTTAAACATACTTAATAATAAATCATAAAAGAACAAGAAAATACTCAGTAAACAATCACAGTTACTTCAGAGTTCAAAATCACAGGAAATATTTAAAACAACATTGCAGAACAGTGTCAAATAAATAAAGAAAACATCTAAGCTATAATTCACTATATTCCTAACTGTATCTAAGAGAAATTACTGTACCCTAGACTTTCCTACTCATAGCAAGGCAAGGCAGATGTGGTGAGTGGGTTTCCCAGTTGATGTTGTCATGTCAAAGACAAATAGGGAATGTCCAGTCTCTCTCTCAGAGAGTTCTTACATTAATATTTCAAATATTACTGTTGGGATACTTGCAGCATGACCTCACTTCTTGTCATCTGACTATCCCAGGTGAAACCCCCCACTGCAGCTGGTAGCATTTAGCATCTACCTGTGAAAACACATAGACCTTAGATCTTCTGGCAAATGGTGGAAGTTGTAAAATAATTTACATTCCTCCACATTTAAAGACAATACAAAAAACTTCCAGTTCTAGACATTATGTCTCCTGTTGCACTGAAACTGAAATATAACATCTCTTTTATTACGTGGTTATAAAATAATTTAATTTCAGTTATTTTTATTCTATGTGGACGTTCCTACTGTTAAAACATATACATTTACAGAGTTACAAAAGTTTACATGCATGTCTATTCTTTTCCAGTAGGGTACACTGTGGATACATCTTTAAGTTGAGTACTCTACAACATATCTCTTCAGCACACGTCTGTACAAACTCTCTTATATGACATACAGTTCAAATACATTTGTAACACAAGCATATGAATCATGTTGATATTCACAAATGACACATAACCATTTACAAAATTCCAGACAGCTGTGCTGGTAGTATCTCCCTCTATCACACCTCTATATAAATCATAATAATATTCCCAAATGACATATAATTATTTACAAAATTCCAGATAGCTAGGCTGATAATATTTCCTTTTGTGACACATGCTTTAAAATGAAATCTTTTTATAGCTTGCATGTAACATGGCTTTGGAATTATTAATACAAATATGAACAGGGTATTAGTAGATGCCTAGAAGTATCGATAGACTGTAACTACAGAAACACCTGGAGGTAATACTAGGTTGTAATGCATTAAACCAAATTTCTGTTGCACCTGAAGATATGACTAAAGGTGCTGCAGACTTCTCAAATGCACATCTAAAAGTTTTCAATACCTGTTACAGACCAGAAGTGGCACTAAACTACATTTGAACAGATTAGGATTTCTCCTGTATTCATACACAATACCTAAGAAGAAGAAACCAATAATCCAATGTCATGGGTAATTTTGATCATGGCTTATATAAGGTTTTAATAGTGCACTAGAAAAGGAAGTGAGTTGGGAGAGAACTCAGGTACCCTGAAAGAGCAATATTAGGGCCTCAAAGACTTTTCAATTTCATGTGCTGTGTAGGTATCAGCAGATGTAAACAAGCTAAGACTCCCAGACTGTTGACATCCAGTTCTTCATTACAAAGGGAACTGTGTATTCTTAGGACAGTTGCCATCACAGTTACAGCCAGGCACACATTATTTACTTTGTTTAACAAACGAGAACTCATAAAGACCAGTTTTGTTGTTCCTGTTGTTGCTGTTTGCAAAAGAACCTAGAGAAGAATGCAAATTTTAGGTAAGCACATTTCTCTTTGTGAATACAACCAAACTATCACACTATAAGAAACTACTGAATGCAAAGTAATTGATTGCTATGTCTGCGATCACAGCAGATCAAAAACAAGTGACAAGCTGTTTGAATGAAAATTACCTTTTCCCTCTGAGAGCACTGAAAAAAATATGTTTGCTTTTGTAAACTGTTGTAATGAGAAGTATAGATCCTCACATGGGATGTGTGAAGGACTTTGACCCACAAAAGTATTTACTGTAATGTTCGGACTAGTTCTAGATACAAGTTCTACTACTTAGGAATCTCTGTGTGAAATATCTTCCATAATTTTGTTAAATTGTAGTCTATCATGGTGTCTGCTGTGTCGGTCAGAATCATTTCTAAATATTTCAAAGATATTAGAGTTTATAGGGAATAGAGGGAATGGATTTATTTCCAAGAGAGAGGTAGTTGTAATAAGTGGCAAACAAGTTTGTGTATATTTAATTTTAGCTAAAGTTTAGACAAATTTATTAACAGTATCACAACTTTTGAAGCTATTTCCAAGGGATTTGAAGTCAGGACTAAGTTATTTGCAAACAGCGTAGCTTTAGATGCACTTGTAAAATCAGATCTTTAGTGATTTTATGTGCTCATGATTATATAGCATAAACAAAAATTAAGTGCAAAAGGGGGAGCCTTATTTAGCAACCTCCTTGTTGATAAGCAGGGTAAATGTAATTAATAGTCCATATTTTTAATAAAGAAGTAAAATGTGAATGAAGAGACATGATTCTCAGAATAACTTCTATGGGAAATGTGAAAGCTTCAGATTCATCTGAAGATAACTCCATTCAGTGGATGAAAAATCTTCCTCAAAATCTAGGAACACAACTATCACATGTGTTCAGTGCTTTTTGGGCTAAGAAAGGATCAAATTAGGTTTGCTAGATCTGTCTTTAATAAATCATGCCTGAAATTAGTGTGCCAGCTTGTATATGTATGGCTTGATAATCAATGCAAGCAATAATGTTCAACTATGTGGGCCTTACAGGAAAATATTGAACTGCTCAGCATGAATTGAGGCCCATTGCTACAGGATGAGGTCCTTACCTCTCCTGGAAGGTCTGTTATTTCTTCCATTGCTCTTAGATAATGTTTTATCTGTTAAATTGTTTTTGTTTTGTATTGATTTTTTATTAGTATACACATTATTTATGTTTGCATCAAAATTGCTGTAGCATATGTAACTGCTGGAGAAAGTAATTTACGTGCAAACTGTAAATTATGTAGGCATTTAATATTCACACAAACACACACACATAAGCACATGCACATGCATGCACACAAAAAAATCACACACACACACATTTTCAGGGTTTTTTTGCTTTACATTTGTTAAACAGCAAAGCTATGTTTAACAGACAAAACCAAGGTAGTACCAGTTTGCCTTTTCCCCCCAATGCATGTTTCATAGCCATTGTGAAGAGGTGGATTTTTTTTTTTTGTTTGTTTAATAAACAATACCTGTGCATTAATACCCTGTATTCCAAAAGGGTGTAATTGTACATTTTGTCCATTAACTAAGCCTGTTTAATGTAGTTCTTTGTACTAGTTGTTGTAAGACAGAAGGGTATATTATATAATTTGAGGAAAACAAGTGATCTTAGTTTGTATAAGGAAACACCATTAATTAATAAGTGCAACAGTGAATATTCTATCACTCAGTCCATTTTAATCTGCTGGATTGTTTTAGCAATTGCAAAAAACATCAACATATCTGGAAAACAGCCAGAGTGCAGTCTGTTCCTAGTACCATCTTTCAGACATACTTGCAACTGGTGGAATATCTGGATTTATAGAAAACATAAACTTTATTGTAGGAACCCTACATAACATTATGAATTTCTGGATGGCTAGGCCGAATCTTGCAACTAGTACTTTTAAGCACCTCACTTCTCTTTTTAGCATTCATATTATCATCTCACACTGGAGCTTCCCTTGTGAAATTTGGGGTATGATACTCCTGTCAAGGTACAAAGCTTATTTAATTGTGAATTAAAATATCTAGATCTTATATCAGTGCTATACACTGTAAGCTATATACTGTAGGTTAGCCTTTGTCTCTGAATTCATACCATCAGCATCCTATATCAACTATATTTAGCTGTTTATTTTTCCAGGAATTACAGATGTTCCCTTGGTTCCCACTAAGGCAGAGGAAACTATACTCATAATCTCAATTTTGAATATAAAATATATACACTATACCAATATTAGCATTCCTTCTATAGAATCTTACAGGATCAAGTATGGGCTTTTTGCATATGATTGCCTTTATGGAGGATTTAAAGACAATACATAAAATACATCAGATTTAGGAATATTAGGACTGTTCAGCAGTACATAACTGTTATGATTAAAGACATGAAAAAGATATGCTGCTATGTGAATAAAAGAGTGAATTGTAACTAAATATTTACTTTGATTAGTTATAGCATGTGCATGCTTAGGAGACAGCATTTCATATTTATCAGTCTTTATTCTATGAGTCATCTTCTAACAGGTTCCAATGCATCTCCCTTGGGTTTGTGAGTTACCCTTCTTTCTTCCTTTTTCTTTATTACACCATAACTTGCTGAACGGATAACATTTTGTAGGACTTGCATGGCATGGTGGCTTCTCTTTGGAGAATACTGTTAACTGAATCAGCTCCTTCGAGTCACCACTAGAACATATGAAGTGTTCTCTCTCACACCTAACATTCATGCTTTGAGAGCTGAGGGACACGGAATGGAATTCTTGCTTCTATTACAATGCTTTGCCATGATAGATGGACACTTGAGCGGCCCACAATTTACAAAGTAAGTTTGTTGCTGTGGTAAAACATGCCTGGCAGTTTGATGTACTATGTATTTTGCTCCTTATCCAGATTAGAGTTCAGTAAGCTGCATGCAAAGGTCTGAATCAGATAAAATAAAGACTTAGATAAGAGCTCACATGCTTAGAGAAGGCCCTATGTATTTACTGTTTTAAATAGGTTACACTCCACCAAACTGTTAGGTGTCTGTCCACTGAAAGATCATTTGCCTTGGTATCTTCATGCAGTAAGATGAGACAACTCAAGATTATAATGGCTTCTAAGTTCTAAATGCCCATAGTCATGTCACAGAATAAACTCATATCAGGTTAGGTTTGGCACAAACCACCTGTATGCTGCGGTCATTGGACGTATTTTCAGAACTGCTGCTTCCAAAGCCCACATAGCTTGAACAATTGCATGAACGATCCCAAAGAAAGTCTATTTCATGTCTGTGTGTTTTTCGGCATGTTATCCCCACAGTACCATTGTCTGGCGTTCACATTGATTTCCATTTATTGTCTGTGTGGAATTTGTATATTTGTATGGGTTTTTTCTGGGTCTTTCAGTTTTCTCCAACTTTCCAAAAACATGGCTGCTAATTGGCTACTCTAAACACTATCCTCATATATTATATTCAACACGGCACTCTTGCGGCCTGGTTGTGGCTGAAAAGGGTCTAAGGATCAGTTAATTTACCTGATTAATAAATGAATAAACAAAAAAAATCATTTCACTATGTTTTTATGCATGTAAATATGCTGCATTTGTGTTTCTAATGAAATCTTTCAACACACTGTATATATATTTTAATAATATACCACTTGGTAAGCTTCCTAAGCTGTTTTCCTGTGAATGTGACCAGACTTAGAGATAAATCTGTATTCAAGACACTTGCTTCTCTGTCAACAAAGGGACCAGAAGGGTCCACAAGTTAAGTTTCAGATTACAAATGTTAATCCATATTTTCCTGACTTTTTATGCTTTCTTTCTCAGGCGCATGCTAACTATTGCCCAGTTTGTGCTACCTAGAGGGTTCCCCGGACAGAGTCTCTTATTGGGGTTTTCTTGATAGTAATCCTTTAGGTGTACTTGATATGGGCAGGTTTCTTAACAGAGATGCTGCTTTAGGAAACATCATAACTGTAGCTGCTGAAACACTAGCACAACTAGACAGGTTAATATACAGTGTCATCTGTTCATAACAGTTTGTGAATTGCTTTAGCAATGGTTTGAACTTTGATATCTCTACGACCCAGACATCACAACTTAAGATGATTCCAAAATAGCTGCGGAGAAGAAGTCCTTCCAAAGAGAAGGCCATGCTCTCCATTATGAAGCTTGTTGGCTGCTTTGTTTACTGGGATCACTAACTTGCCCGTGTTTGCTGTTAGTCCAACTGCTATGTGAAAATCCCTCTGAGAATACTTTGCAAGGTAGATAAGGCACTCATTGGATCACTAGAAAGGATTACTCAGGGTTCACTGGACTGTTGAGGCTTGCAGTTACCACAGAGGAGCAAGGCTACCAGCTATTAACAAGTTGCTTCCTATAGAACAGGGTTTGATTCCCTTATCTTCCACTCACCTACTCTCTGACAATGTAAAAGTCACTTAACCATACAGTTGTCCTGGACTGATTTTGAAAAACAAAAGATCCATGTGGATCAGTCCTTCATAGTTAACAAATATAAATAAATACATTGTAGGCAGGTTTATTAAGGCCTCTTCCTTATATACAGTTTGCAGATATATCCTGTGTTCATTCCTTATTCAAACAGCTGATGACTATATGGTGGTGGTGGTGCTGGGGAATAGATGCTGTGGCCTTTGGTTATTCTAAAGGAATCAGATTTTGTTATTTGTTCAGACCGTATCTTAGGATTTGTATCGGTGGTCACTATTGCTTAGATTAACAAGTGGTGTAGACCACATCTAGTTAAGACATCCTGCAAATATTTTAATTCCATGTAGAGACAGTCCCCGGGATTCATGAAGCTCGGCGCAAGGCCGGCGTAAGGTCTGCGCCGGCGGTGCAGTGAATAGCCGGCGCAGTAGCGCCATATGCATATTAATGAGAGTGCACCGCAACCACAGACACGTGCGTAGTGTATGTGAGCGAGCCCAGGTAGGATGCGTCTGGAGGCGTGTCTAAGGCGGCAGGAGGTGAGCAACCTAATGTGCTGACAGCCACGGTCCGCCCATAATAGTAATGGCAGCAGCCAGGTCCCGTGCAGAATGAAATGCACGTAGAGTATGCAACATAGTACCCGTCCCAAATAAACGGAGAAGCAAATACAAGCCACGAAGGCTTAAGTGTACCCGTCCAAGGAGCAAAGGATACGCATAAGACCGCATTTGTCCCGCAATGCACCGTCAGTGGTTACACTCAGAGAAGGTGTACAGCAGCATGTCAGCGCCGCACCGACATAGGAGCAGCGACTAAGGTCACCACCTGTCCCACTCTGGGTGGGGCAGTCTCTCTATGGGCAGTTGTGTCCCGAAAAAACGTATTAAAATGGCAAATGTGCTAAGATTGTAGGACATAATGATATCCCGTATTTAATGTAATGGTAGCATGAATTGGTTATTTCTGTAACTGAAATACCTAAATGTCACAAGAAACAGAATAAGCAAGCAAACTGCCACAACAATAAGCTGTTATTTAGGCAAACAAGTGAAGTTCTATGCTATATAGTGACCGTGTGTATGTGTCGGCCTGTAAAGTCAGATGTGAGTCCCGGAAATATCCCAGCTTGGAAACTGGAAAAGGTGGCAACCCCAGTAGCGACATGGGCATGGTCACCAGGGTTACCAGCTGTCCCAATGTGCCATGGACAGTCCCTGATTGGACAGTTGTGTCCCTGCAACAATCGGAAAAATGGAAAATGACCTCAGATCCCCTGCCAAAAATATTCCCGCAATATACATGTAATAGTAGTATAAAACATATACATTTGTATATGAAACACATACATGGCATAAGAAAATGAATAAGGAACCCAAATGCTTACAGAATAAGCTTATAGTATGGCAAACAAGTGAAGTTCTGTCAACTGCACTTGCCGTGGGTATGTGTAGTCCTGCAAATTCCGAAGTTTCCACATAACATGCCCCACTATGGGCATTGGAAAAGGTGCCAACCATAATGGTCACAAGCAGTAGTGAGAGTACATAGCCAGGTAGCTGTGTCGACATAACAACAGTAAGGAATCAAGATACCTTAAACACAGGCAAACATGTGCATAACAACATATCCCACACCCAGCAACGTCTCTGTCGCATACACTGGATGGCGTATGTTGAAGTGTAATATCCAGAAGCAGAACCCATGCATTCAGATGTAATACACAATAGCCTCATTGTACATGTCAGTCCCACCCATGTACACCTGTGCACCCTAACCTGCTAGCATCCGTGTGCAGCTATACACCCACACACAATGTGCATACCTGAAATGTGGTAAGATGTTTGTGTTAGGCAATGCCACGGCAAATCGCACCCACATGTCACCAACCCACCTCAGGTACAGATATGTAAATGGCTGCATGTGAATGTGTCTGCAGAATGTGTACATCCCGCATGTGGTATGTACCCGTCGAAACCATATAGGTTTGCATACGACACGGTGCACATAACTGTACACATGTGGACAAGTCGGGTTGTTGAACCACCGCATCGATGATTAGCTATGCAGTGAAGTCGATCACATATAGCGGAACACGTGCCTACCAAACAGGACGTCCTAACAGGGTGCTACAGGCAAAGAAGGGGAAGGTGGGACATCACATGTGGAGAGTAGCGTTGCGGACGCCAAATACACACGGTCAAGGTAAAGGACGGAACAACATGCATATGGCTGGATGGATGTTGTTCGAAAAATATATATAGAAACACATATGAAGTGCCAGTTTAGACTCGAAATACTATATAATGCATTGAATTGTACCGTACAATATGGCAGTAGAACTAAGCCTGCATGTAATTGGTGAAGCTAAGCTGTAGTGTGATGGAATTCTGATCCTGGCAGTAACCAGTACAGCAGGCTTATGTCTGTCAGCATTAATTATCTGCTGGGTTACAGAACAATAAATGTATGTACATGCATAACATCACCCGTCCCTGAGGAGGATGGCCTTGTGAGCTCTATCGAAGATAACAGTACAACTCCTTACCAGAGAGACAAAGCAACGTATTAAGAAATTAACTGACTACTGTATCGGAACAGTCTAGGGTCCTTGAAACAGCTACAATCACAGAAGGACACTGTAATTGACAAAGTGCCTTGCAAGGCTGTGTTATTCTCATGGGAAAACATTTTAAAAGCACGACCCCAGCACCCACGTATGTATAGACTATTGTGGACCATAGTGATGGAAATGCCTTGTGACTGACCACATCATTAATGTGTGCAAAAGATGATAGTCTACACAGTGCTCATACAGCTGTAACATGTATAGAGTAAAACAAATGTCTAAACTTTTACTGCATAGTTCTTTGCCTCCTGCTGCACAGTAGTAAAACGTCATTAATCTCAGCTTCCTGTGTCATTGACTGTCATTTTGAAAATACGAATGAGTGTTACAGTTTGATTTAAACAACTCAATTGACAGATGTGTACGTTCTAGCATGGGAATAGGTCAAGCCAACCATCACAATGTCCATGTGTACCACATACAAACAGCCAGTAACACGCAGTAGTAGTGCATGAAGGCATACACGACTGTGGGAATAGTACAGGACATATGGCACGTGCCAAGTGCAGATGCATGACACAAACCCCAGGATGGGTGTCCCTGCAAAGAGGAACATGTGCCAACCACACCTCCCACAGATGTACCGGCAATAAAAACACATGGCAAACACACAGAAACACTACTGTCCAACACACGACTGCAACGGAGCCTGGTCAAACACCAACATGAAGCATGCACAAACGGGAACTTGTGTAATGTTTGCCTTAACACACCCCCATAGGCCAAAGAAGAATAGAATGGACATATGCATGTAATGTTGTGAAGGATGTGTGGTAGTCCTCAGTATCACAGTGTTAGGGACACAGATACACTGTCATCAACTGTGACGTATGTGCACTGTACACAGCATACCTGCATGTAATACAGAGGACAATCATGTGCCACAGAAATATACACTGGAGCAAGAGTATAGGGGATAGACAATTGTAAATGTGACAAACTATGAATATAGGTTCATACGTCCATAGGTACAGGGTAGGCCATCGTCCCAGGCTCAGCCATAACACTACACCATAGTTAGGATGACTTTGCCAACCTTCTGTGCTTCAGATAAAATACTCATGATATTGCTGTACCTCCGTCAAGCAGTGATAATGATGTAATCCCTGGCCTATACCTGCAATTCTCCATCCAATGGACAACATACCCGTGAACAAGGCTAGGAAGGATCTCTGTCTCACATGTACTGTGATGTAGATCCACAGCATTATGAGTGTCTGGGTGATATATGTGTCACTCAAACACATCCCATTAATGACCGTGACAAGGTAAATGTCACCTGCCCTAGTGGTTCTGAGGGATGCAGATACAGTAGGTGAAGCATACACATGACATATGGGTTGACATGGCCTCGTATGTCAGGCACAGGTCAACACTAAACAGCAGGTATGTGACGTAATGTGGCAGGGGTCCTACAAGTGGGGCAGCATTACACAAAATGATGTCATCCTGCATCTGTACAACAATTAACCTATGAGGGCTTCCCAGCTGCTGTAGGTGTATGGTCAGATACAGTCTGAATGGGGCAATGTAGTAAATCCTAGGTGTAACACGTAATGGGTACAAGGAGACAATGACCTAGCCTGATGTAGATGTGAATCCCTGCACAAACAGGTGGGCAATGTAGAAGTCCCACACAACCACGATAGCAACGTGTGTGTTGAATGAATGGTGACCGACAAACTCTGTCCCTGATCCCTGGTAATCACCCCTGTGCTGAGTGGACAGCCACCTATATGCTGGACAGGGGTGACCTAGTAGATCTCCACAGGTATGATGTTGCATTACTTAGCATTTAGCTGTGGGACATGTCCCTGACAGCAGATATGCATATCTGGGAGGCCCCTTGAAGGATATCTGTGTCAGATGTCCGTCCCACTATGGCACCTGTTTTGCAGTCATCTACAAACAATGTTGCCCATAAAACCCCTGTGTGTGCCTGTACCGTGGAAATGTAGATGTATGACAGGAGTGGACCCACGGAAGGGCCCCATGGGACACCACTTGCGACAGGCAGTAGGTCTGACATGCTGCCAGCAACTATGACCGTGTGGGTTGTGTCACATAGACAGTTTACAACACATTCTGTGATATGTACGTGTTCACATCCCAGCCAATGGGTTTATCAACGATACCTGAGGGGGGTAATGTGATGAAGGCCTTTGCCAGGTCAAGGTAGGCTGTATGGACTGCAACACCCCCATCAATGGCCTCGGTGACTGTCCTGAAAATGTCAACCATGCTTTAAAGGCATGAACCGCCCCTGAACAAGACAAACCGTGTTGGATGCAAAGTATGTATGTCCCCTATGCAGTCATATACGAGCCGCAGTATGATCCCTCCCCATGTCTTTGCAGATAGGTCTCCTCATGGTAATGGGACAGTAATAACCAGGCTCAGTGGAGGCATTGGCCCTGTGACGTGGGACTACAGTTGCCATGCGACACAACCTGGGTACCTTACCTGAGGTGAGGCTACAAAGAAATAGCTGTCCTAACTGTGGGTCTAATTCCTCAATGAGATAGTGGAGTACACAGTGGGGTCACCAGCTGGTCTCATGGATGCTATGTCCACTACCCTGGAGAGAGCATGTCCCACCTGTGTGTCACAGAACATTTGGTGACCACAAACCGCTGGTACAGACATCTCCTCATGTGTGGGGAGGGTGTGGAGATGTCCTCACTGGACTTGTCAGCCTGTATGTTGGCAATGCGTGTATGTTGAGTAAACTCCACCTCTTTGTGAACCCAGTCAGAGCATATGTGGGAGTGACCTCCCAGGTGTTGAGCATAGCAACTGAAGGTGGTATGATTGTCAGCCAGGTCCATGTAGGTATATCTGTGGAATGTGCCCTGGACCATGGCACGACAGTGTGTAACTCTACACATATGATGACCAAGGGTGTCATACCTCACAAGGTGTCTGCTCCACCTTGTAGTAGCCACCTCCTCGTGTTGTACATCCTGTGTATGGCTGGGGTACACCACACTGGATGCTTGGCATTGGTACAATGAACCACAGTTGGGTAAGTGAATGCCTGGTTCATGCAGTCCTGTAGGTACTGGTAGATGGCAAATGTGATTGATGCAGTGGCTGCAGTACTGTCGACCACTGGCTCAGGGTCCTTAAAGGAGACCACAGTAGTGTGCAGAATTGTGTAGTCTGCCTCTGAGCAAGCAATGTGTATGGTAACTGGCAACACTCACAGCAACGGATGCCAATAGCAGAAGCCAATGTCCAAATAACATAGATTAACTTCTGCATGACAATATGTCTTATCATACATGTATTGACACGTGTGTGCTAATTACAATTGCAAATGGTAAGACTGGCCTAAAGTTCCCGTGATGTACACAGTCTGGAGGTGTTGTTCCGATAATAATGTGGCAATACCTCCCAATCGTGACCTCTGGGTATGAAAGTGGTTGTTAACCTGCAACATTGGATGTACACCATTGGGTTCTGGTGTCGGAAGACATGGTTCCTGTAGCACTACACAGTATGGTTAGTCAAGCAGACATCCGCGATTGCTGAACACACAGCATCAGTGAAACCCACTGCTCACAAGGACACAGTCCGACAAGCTCTACACTTTACATATGCACAGTGGTGTCCATTGTAGGACCCAAAAATTGTCTAAAGAAAAGAATTATGTCTTATTTCAATGCGTACCTGAACTCATTGTCGTCACAGGTACACATATGCACCGCAAGCGTGTTTAATGTTGCTGATAGCTGTCCATGTAATGCAGCACAGATGCACAGAAATACCCAGGGTACCGGGTCCATAGAACTGCGTCCACATCACAGTCCCGCACACATGAAGGATGTGTAATGGGTACTGTCGATTGTTGCAGTCAAGGGATTCTGGGTATGTAGACTCTGGGCTCGGTGTTGTTTCGCAGGCAATCCTTTGTCCCGCCCCGTGGGAGGGATGTGTGCGTAGCACCTGCCTTACTCTCCGCTAATAATGCAAACCATCCACGGGAGAATGCTAAATGCAGGTGTGAAATGTGTACAGCCCTATACTAGTGTCCAGTAGGCAATTGTCATGGATGGACAACCGTATGGCCAAGATGGCACCCACAACTGCAAACCTGGGTAAATTACACAGCCGCGGTAAGGCATAACACAGGAAATACACATAGGGACTACAGTTGACATTCCACATACAAAGCCGGACCGTCGTGCCAACACCGGCGTACACAGCACTCAATCTGCCAGCAACAGAATGAGGAGCACTGCTACCATACAGCGGAACAGATGTGCGACCTGTGGAACACATACTAATGGCACACACACAACGTCAAGTAGGATATGTAAACTATGGCATTCCCACCTATGAAGACAACATGGTTAAATGAATACATAGGTAATCAACATGTTCGGTGGTGTTATATTGGAAATACAGTGACGGATATGTCCCATTGGGATGTCTGAGGTTTATATGAAGCAGTTGCTAACCAGCATCTTTGGATGTATGTCATTTGTTCACAGTACTAAATCACCTGGTTATGTAGCACCATGTAGAATGGGTAGTCAAACAGACATCCGCGATTGGGGAACATACACCAGCAGTGAAAAGCACTGGGCAGGTGGACACAGTCCAGCAACATCTAACTTGACATATGCACATCGGTGTCCATTGTAGGACCCAAAAATTCCATTCATGGAATGCCTGCTAGCTTCCTGCATTACTCACGTGATCTCATTGTCGTCACCACGTCACAGGTACACATATGCACCGCAAGCGTGTTCAATGTTGATGATAGCTGTCCATGAAATGCAGCACACATGCACAGAAATACCCAGGGTACCGGGTCCATAGAACTGCGTCCACATCACAGTCCCACACATGAAGGATGTGTAATGGGTACTGTCGACTGTTGCAGTCAAGGGAGTCTGGGTATGTAGAATCTGGCCTCGGTGTTGTTTCGCAGGCAATCCTTTGTCCCACCCCGTGGGAGGGATGTGTGCGTAGCACCTGCCTTACTCTCCGCTAATAATGCAAACCATCTACCGGAGAATGCAAAATGCAGGTGTGAAATGTGTACAGCCCTATACCAGTGTCCAGTAGGCAATTCACATGGATGGACAAGCGTATGACTAAGATGGCACCCATAACTGCAAACCCGGTGGAATTACACTGCCGTAGTAAGGCATTACACAAGTAATACACATAGGGACTACACTTGACATTCCCCATACAACAAACACAGACAACCAGCCGATGAAGTCCAAAGCAAAGACGAGGTACTGTAGACACCGTCAGTGACCACTCAGAGCACACCAGGAATTAAATGCAGTCACCATAGTTTATTGAAGCTCTTTTCGTCTGCTTCATAAGCAGACTTATTCAGAATACATACAATGCAGTCCAACCTACTACATGTAAAACCCTTAATTGGTCAGTAAATTAGATGTGCTAGGTATTAATTACATGCCTTAAAGGCAAACAAGCAAACAAACTTTACTTGGGTTACAGATTCCACACAGTGAGGACATCAGACATTGCTTGAAGGTACATTCTTCATAGAGAAATAGAAATATATGTATATATATGAAAGATGAACCAACATAATGTTTTCCAAATGTCTGACTGTGTAAGCTACATATATATGTTCTACGGATTGTGCCAATATATTAAAAGAACTGCAGACACCTAGTAATATAAATGAACCATAATATATACAGATAAACCGTATGATTATGACTAATGTAAAATAGACCAACGAAATGTAAAGATTCACAATGTGGTAATGTAAATATTCATTTAGAAGGTTACTTAAATAAATCAATTCAGACATCCATGTCAAAATACTAACACAAGGCCAGCGAGGTGCTTGCCCTCACATGTACTGGGATGTTGTTCCACAGCATAGTGAGTGTCTGGGTGATGAATCTGTCCCACCAACACGTTCTATTAATGACAGTGTCAAGGTGTACGTCACCTGCCCTTGTGGTTCTGAGGGATCTAACTTCTTTAGGTGAAGCATAGTCATCAGATCTGGGTTCGACATGGCCTTGTATGCCAGGCACAGGTCACCTCTGGGCAAGTGGTATGCAACTGTATACATCTGGAATTCTTTCAGTTGGTCAGTATAACACATATTCCTGAGACCCTGCATCTGTTTGTCGATGAACTGTTGGTGCCTTTCCAGCTGCTGCAGGTGTCGGGTCAGATACATTCTGAACGGGGCATTGTACCCAATCATAGGTCTAATGAGTGATGAGTACAAGGGGACAATGACCTCCCTGATCTAGATGTGAATCCCTTCATGATGATGTGGGCAATGTGGAAGGTCTACCTAACTTCGTTAGCTGCCTGTGTGTCTAACGAGCGGTTAACAACAACCCGGGTCCCCAGATCCCTGGTAACTCCCTCTGTGCTCAGTGGATTGCCACCTATATGGTAGCTAGGGGTAACCTTGTTCTTCCCGAAGGGTATGACTATGCATTTCCTGGCATTTAGCTGTAGGCCATGTCTCTGGCACCTCTTATCCACATCTGTGAGGCACTCCTGAAGGATATCTGTGTCAGATGTGTGTCTGACTATGGCACCCAGTTTGCAGTCATCTGCAAACATTGTCACCCATAACCCCCCTGTGTTTGCTTGTACTTTGGAAACGTAGATGCTGAAAAATAGTGGACCCAGGACTGAGCCCCATGGGACACCACCTGTGACTGGCTGTGAGTATGACATGGCGCCAGCAACTATGACCATGTGTGTTCTGTGACTTAGCCAGTTTGCAACCCATATGGCGATGTATGGATACGTTCAAGATGACGGGTTTATCAATGATACCCGAGGGGGGTATTGTGTTGAAGGCCTTTGCCAGGTTGAGGTAGGCTGTATGGACTGCTTTACCCTCATCAATGGCCTTGGTGACTGATCCTACAAAGTCAAACACGTGTAAAAGGCATGATCTGACTTTGACCAAGCTAAACTGGGTTGTATCCAAAGTATGCGAGTCCCCTATGTCTTTATCTATGAGTTCCATTATGATCCTTCTCCATGGCTTTGCAGATAAGGCTTGTCAAGCTAATGGGATGGTAATAACCAGGGTCAGTGGAGGCACCATCTATGTGAAGTGTGACTACAGTCGCCTTGTGCTACTACTCGGGTACGTATCCTGAGGTGAGGCTAAGATTAAACAGCTGTCCTAAGTGTGGGTTTAATTCCCCATAGAGTTCATGGAGTACACAGCTGGGACACCATCTGGTCCCATGGATGCTGTGTTGACTGCCTTGGACACAGCATTTCCCACCTGTGCGTTACAGATGTTCCAGGATCTACAAGTCTCTGGTATAGATAACTCTCCATGTGGGGGGAGGGGGGGAAATGTTAGCACTGAACATGTCAGCCAGTATGCTGGCAATGTGTGTAGGTTCAGTCATCTTCACATCATTGTGAACCCGGTTTGAGCATATCTGGGAGTGTCCTCCCAGGTGTCCAACATAGCTAAAGAAGGACTTATGAATGTCTGTTGAGTCCTTGTTAATTTCTCTGTTGAATTTCCCCTGGATGATTTCATGACAGCTTGTAGTTCTTCACATATAATGAGCAAGGGTGTGTTACCTTACAAGTATTCCGCTTTAACTTGTAGTATCTACCTCCTGTCGTTGTAGAGCTTGTTCATGGCTGGGGTCCACCAGACTGCATGCTTGTCTGTGGTACAAAGAGTCTCAGTTTTGTATGGGATTGCCTGATCCATGCAGTCCTGTAGGTGCTGGTGGAAGGCATATGTACGTGATTCAGCGGTTTGAGTAATGTTCACCACTGGCTCAGGGGCCTTAAAGGAGACCACAGTAGTGTTCAGAAGTGTGAAATCGGCTTTTGAGAAAGGCATATGTATGGTAACCGGCACCACTGTACACATGGAACATCATGGCAATACACCACGGCTGGATGTGGGTAATGCTGGACATACCCACGGCAGACGTGGTGCGTTCGAGTCCGATGCCTGAGGGACCACACACATAGCCGGCCTTAGGCATAGGCCAAGTAGGCAGCCGTCTAGGGCGTTGCTCTACTCGGGGCACCTTTCCAGACTTTATTTGGTGTAGGTAGACCAGGAGGGGGGTAGCGGGTGATGTGGCGGTGGCAACTTCTGCCTAGGGCACCACTTAACCTAAGGCCACTCTTCCCGTGGGTAATACAGCAGTACCCACACCCAGACGCGGGTCATTGCTAGTATGGCATATCATCTATGGCAAGAATCCATATATTCCCAGACATAATGGCACAGCATAATGCCTGTCCGCCGCCCAAACGCAGACATACGTCACCCGCGGCGGTGCGGACGTACTGCGTGAGATGTCCGTTACCAATGTCGACATTGTCTCGCTTTGTGAAACAAACTCCACATAGCGATTCAATACTAAACAGCGACGGAGAACCCGATGTCCCCGTGGCTGAGCTGTTCAACCTGTTCCGCCATGTTAAATGTGTGTAGCACAGCGGAACCGGCCCAAACCAAGCAACGGACATGTCTGTGGCTCAGTGAAAGTCGTCACGCAATGGTAAACCCATGTAATATTGCGACACAGGTCATACATACCGAGGGTTAGTAATGGAAATAGGTCCGTTCGACCAGACCGTGTGCAATTAGTATAACAAGATCTACAACGGGTACACCGGCCAATCGGCGCACACGGTTATGAATAATTGGGGGGGGGTGACATGGTATCATAGACACGGACAAAACGTGCCCATGTGACTCATCTAACATTCGTACACGGTCAGGGCAGTTCCGTACACTGGGCGGACAAGACCAAACCCAAAGCACCACAGCAACACCCTGACAATCGAAGGCCTGTATGCGTAGGGGATATAAGCACCTGTCATCTGAACATCCCTGCGGTCACGACATATGCATCCTGGGCCATGAGCGAGGGGGAATTAGGAATGTTTAACATGCAGTACCGCACCTTTCCCAGCAGGAGAATGGATGCCTGTGACGTGCGTGAGTGCGGGGGGGGGATATGTAAATGTACCTAAGTACCATGGGTATGCATATTAATGACACCGAACAGCTAACGTGTAGTGGTCACAGTAACCGGCAAACGTGAATGCAGTCACGTTTGAATTACGACTATAGAACATATAGATGTGAACGTGTACGTAATGCGTCCATGCTGCAAAGACTGTTACATGTATAAAGTTGTAAGTGCGTTCTGCACACGTCCGTCAACCGGATCAGACATATGTTACCGGAATAGTCACAACTAACACAAAACACGTAACCACACAGACCCAGTAAACATATATAAACAGAATACGGATATGCATGTGCGCCTGCGCGTAACCCACAATTAGGAAATGCGAGTGTGCGTGTGTGATCCACTGGAAGCAGGGAAGGTTAAGGATGTGTCCTCCACTCATTTACATTCATAATTGTAAAATATATGCTTAAATAGTACTTATTGATTCCATGCTTTGGAATCGTAATGCTACAATTATACACATTGATATAAAATATCCTGATCAACACACTACATTCTAAGGTTTACTCACAACAATTATCAACTATGTTTCAAGATACTGATTGTATTTACCAATATTGTATTTATATTAACACATTGTTGTCGTATTATTGTTTCCATGAAGTAATGTATGTAACACTGATTTGTATATGTCACGTTATAATCAAGACTTGGAGCACTGTCCACTTAACTATGAGCAGGTTTATTGATTA
Source organism: Protopterus annectens (assembly GCF_019279795.1). Taxonomy (NCBI): domain Eukaryota; kingdom Metazoa; phylum Chordata; order Ceratodontiformes; family Protopteridae; genus Protopterus; species Protopterus annectens. Next base: position 1,395,199,728 of record NC_056728.1, read on the forward strand.
TTTGACTTTAAACTGACTCTGAAGGAAGTGTATAAGGGACGACTATGTAATGCATTTCGTACTCCGACGATGCCCCATGTTAGTAGGTGAAAGAGCTCAGTATCTTTTGACTGTGGAGTCTATCGTTTTTGTCATTGTCTGTTTTGGCCGATATATGTTCAATAATGTCATTTATGAAGATGGCCAGGACGCAAGGTTTGCTGTATTCCCGCTTACTGGCACGTGGATATAGATAGGCCAAGTAATACATAATATGGGTAGTCAAGCAGACATCCGCGATTGGGGAACATACAGCGGCAGTCAAAACCACTGGCCAGATGGTGACAGTCCAACACGTTCTACACTTTACATATGCACATCGGTGTCCATTGTAGGACTCCAAAAATAGTTCCGTTTGCACCTTTGACCCGTTGTGATCGACCAGTCAGAGTGTCAGCCGTGACTACGGCACAGCTAGACATATGCACCACCAGCGTGTTTAAGGTTGATGATACCTGTCCATGAAATGCAGGACATATGAACAGAAATCCCCAGATTGTCGTGTCCATAGAAGTGCGTCCACATCCCAGTCCCGCACACATGAAGGATGTGTAATGCGTACCGTGGGGGGTTGCAGCCATGGGATCCTGGGTATGCAAAATGGGGCTCGGTGTTGTTTGGCAGATAATCCGTTGTCCCGCCCGTGGGAGGGCTGTGGGTATAGCACGTGCCTTAGTCCCCACTAAGGATGCAAAGCATCCACTGGGTAATGCTAAAAGCAGGTGTGAAATGTGTTCAGCCCTACATCAGTGTCCAGTAGGCAATTCCCATGGATGGACAAGTGTACGACCAAGATGGCACCTATAACTGGACACCTGGTGGAATTACACAGCTGCGGTAAGGCATAACACAGGAAATACATATAGGGACTACAGTAGACACTCCCCATACAAAGTCAGACCGCCGTGCGAATACCGGCATACACAGCACTCGATCTGCCAGCAACAACATGAGGATCACTCGCTTCCATACTGCGGAACAAATGGGCGACCTGTGGAACACATACTAATGGCATACTAACAACCTCAACTACGAAGGTCATACGATGTTTCAACACTAGCGTTCCCGCATATAACGAACATGCTTCAATGAATAAATAGGGTATGCATGTTCTGTCTGTTTTATATTGACAATACAGTGGCGTATATGTCCTACTGGGCCTTCTGAGGATTACTTAAAGCACTTGCCAACCTGCAGCATTACATCAATACCATTTGGGTTAATCGTAGTAGAACATGGGTTTCGTAGCACAACATAATATGTGTAGTCAAACACACATCCGCGATTGGGGAACATACAGCAGCGGTCACAACCACTGGCCAGATGGACACAGCCCAACATGTTCTACATTTTACATATGCACATTTGTGTCCATTGCAGGACCCAAAAATTTCTCCTTAAGTAAGTGTGGCCAGCATACTGCGATCGTGTGAACCAGAAGAGGTGCCAGCCGTGACTACGGCACAGGTAGATATATGCACCACAAGCATCTTCAAGGGTGATGACAACCGTCCATGAAATGCAGGACATATGAATAGGACTCCCCAGGTTGCTGCGTCCATACACGTGCGTTCACATCCCATTTCCGCACACATGAAGGGTGTGCAAGGGGTACTGTCGAGGGTTGCAGACATGGGATCGTGGGTATGCAAATATGGGTCTCGGTGTGGATTGGCAGATGATTCGTTGTCCCGCCCCGTGTGCGGGACGTGGCCATGGCATATGCGTTACTCCGCACTAATAATGCCGATCATCCACCGGAAATGCAGAATGCAGCTGTGAAATGTTTACAGCCCTATACTAGTGTCCAGTAGGCAGTTCCCATGGATGGACAAACGTACGGCCAAGATGGCACCCATAGCTGCAAACCTGGGGGAATCCCACAGCTGTTGCAAGGCATAACCCAGGAAATACAGATAGGGACTACAGTAGACACTCCCCATACAAAGCCAGACCGCTGGGCAGATACCGGCGTACACAGCACTCAATCTGCCAGCACATCAATGGGGATCACACGCTTCCATACAGTGGAACAGATGGGTGACCTGTGTAAACATACCAATGGCACAATCTCAACGTCGGCTGGGAATGACATACGATGGTCAAACTATGGCGTTCCCACCAATGAAAGACATCCTTCGGTGAATTAATAGGATTGATGTCAATAGACCATGGCAAACACCCAATGAACAGGAAAGACTTGCTGGCACCCTATGGCCACAAACCATGTCACACATAGGTAGATGGAACAGTCAACTTAAACATTTCATCCACGACACGTCGCATATGGTATCCAAAGGTTCTTCATAGACATGTATGCGCTATCACCCGTAGGACCCGTGAGACTTACACATAACATGGAAGTATCCAAGCTTTAAATGTCCACCCTTACACTTCCATTTGTCACTTTCTATGCGAACAATGAACATGTAGCCACAGCATAGAAAGCACAGACGCACTGCTAACGAAACACACACATGTCAACATCACAGAAAGCATACTATGAACACACGTATTACATGATATTGTACTATGAAACACAAACAAACCAGCAACCTGCGGCAAGAATAGTCCCGTAGTTCGACACAACACAAGTCTTCGTAACATTTAAACAGTTTATTAAAACATGCAACGTTTTCGTTGTTTCCACAACGTCTGCAGAAAAAAGCAAAGTCTAAGAATGTTCACAATCAACAATGTGAGTCTTAACAAGATTTTAAATATCACATTGTTGATTGTGAACAGTTTAAGAATTTGCTTTTTCAGAAGAAGTTGTGAAAGCAACGGAAACACACACACACACGGAAGGGACGGGAGACGAACCTACGCCTATCTACATGAACTCACTACAGTATGAAGCATTTACAGAACGCGCTACCGAGTTTACTGAACAGAGCGCTGTCAGAGGCATACTTGTAGGCTGGTGACATCACCCGCAAGACAATAGTTGGCAATAGCCAAGGTATGTGTTGCGGAGCGCCTAAAAGCATGTTCATTCGCAGAGGCAGCTGGAAACACACACACACACACACGGAAGGGACGGGAGACGAACCTACGCCTATCTACATGAACTCACTACAGTATGAAGCATTTACAGAACGCGCTACCGAGTTTACTGAACAGAGCTGTCAGAGGCATACTTGTAGGCTGGTGACATCACCCGCAAGACAATAGTTGGCAATAGCCAAGGTATGTGTTGCGGAGCGCCTAAAAGCATGTTCATTCGCAGAGGCAGCTGGAAACACACACACACACACACACACACACGGAAGGGACGGGAGACGAACCTACGCCTATCTACATGAACTCACTACAGTATGAAGCATTTACAGAACACGCTACCGAGTTTACTGAACAGAGCGCTGTCAGAGGCATACTTGTAGGCTGGTGACATCACCCGCAAGACAATAGTTGGCAATAGCCAAGGTATGTGTTGCGGAGCGCCTAAAAGCATGTTCATTCGCAGAGGCAGCTGGAAACACACACACACACACACACACACACACACACACGGAAGGGACGGGAGACGAACCTACGCCTATCTACATGAACTCACTACAGTATGAAGCATTTACAGAACGCGCTACCGAGTTTACTGAACAGAGCGCTGTCAGAGGCATACTTGTAGGCTGGTGACATCACCCGCAAGACAATAGTTGGCAATAGCCAAGATTTGTGTTGCGAAGCGCCTAAAAGCATGTTCATTCGCAGAGGCAGCTGGAAACACACACACACACAGACACACACACACACACACACACACACACACACACACACAAGGGACGGGAGACGAACCTACACCTATCTACATGAACACACTACAGTATGAAGCATTTACAGAACGCGCTACCGAGTTTACTGAGCAGAGCGCTGTCAGGAGGCATACCCCTACGTGGGTGGTATCATTTGCAGAGGCAATGCGCCCGATCGGGAGTTAGGTCAGAGTGCGCAGTCACGCAGCCTGTTACCATCCCAAGGTCGCCGGGATACAGGCATGCACGTTAGTGCTGCAGTCGGAATACACTGTGCTGTGTGATCAGTACATCACTGCCTACTGGGCATGCTCAGACACTTAGAGTCGGCACAGAGCAGACATGCATACACATGGTGCGACGGCATGGGTGGCGGAATGTGGACCGTCGTGTGTGTCCAGCCACACAACAGCAACCCGGCCATGCCACAGACATGGCCGTTGCAGCGGGGAATATCTAGGTGCAATTAACCATGTGTAGGACTGGCCTACAGTTTGTTGCATGCTACAGACAACCCTCCCAAACACAGGATACCTGCACAGATGTCCTGAGGACACTGGTGAGTGGGCATGCTCTCACAACAGCACCGTATTGGGTGACATGAACCACCCATACATAGACTGGGAACATTACCCATGGCACAACACACTACGCCACCGGTCCCAGGTGTTCTCACACCTGGCCACTGTTAAACAGCCATGCACCATACATACTAGGGGGGGATGTCTGACAGTTCTGCCCATCACACATGGTGAGGATATGCCCCACACAGGATGTACAGCCCTCAATGGTGATGCCAGACCGTATAGTGGATCCACTGGTCATCCACATCCTGTAACCAACACCGGCATGGGGGACCTAAGTGATGACCTCTCCACAACAAACCACACACATCATACGACCGGTGTGGTACCCTACAAGTCCTCCATGCCAGTGTTGAACACAGGCCAGACCGGCAACCGCCTAACGAATGCCTTCTCTGAGCACCCACATGCATGTCTGCAACAGGCAAACATGATAACATCAGGACCTTGTCCACCACAGGTAGGCACATGGTGTGGTGGACCCCAGCCACTGACTAGCTGTACATCAACAGTTGGAGCTAATACATGACAGAGCAATGTCAGTACCAGGGAAACCATCTCCCATTCATACCGGCGTCACCATACGGCCACACATACAATCATCCACGGCTGCTTGTGGGAGTGGTACTGCAGAGGGCACATGAGACAACCATAGGGCCTTCCCTAACTGTGGTAAGGACATGGTTGGGGGCACACAGACTTGGCTGGAAATGGTCCAGAATGGTACAACGGTCACTGCACCCACAGACATTGTCTGCAAACCAGCGGACATGTTCCATGCATACATCCACCCCCCCCCAAGAGGGGACATATCCATCCCACCAGAGTGTAGCCTCCCAAACATCTCATATGGCCTGGAGTGATCCCATATCTCTATGGCGGTTGACACAGCACCAATGGGCACCGATGGTGTCCCTGGCTGTGTGCTACCCATCCTCATTGAGGCCCTCGGCCCACACATGCGGCCACTGTGTCATGTTAGCCTTACTATGGGCTATGTCCCCAATGGATGGCATATGGCATCTGTGGTCCCACTATGCCAGGGTAGTGCTCTTATGGACTGTAGACAGCCACACCCTATCCGCTTGACAAGCCTTGTCTGCAAAGCTGTGGGAGGTCCATACAGGTGCCCATGGATACAGACAGCGGTGTACAGCCAATACCGGAACATACCCACAACAACATAGTCAAGGGTGGATCCTGCCTCCCAAACCTGCTCGTCCTGTCTGGAGTGGTCACCAAGGCCATTGATGGGGATACGCGGGTTTGCACACAGTACCATGACCTGGTGGGAGCGTTCAGAGCACACTCCACATGGGACTCATGGAAAGGCTCGCCAGCATACATGTGGGGACATATGTCACCCGATGCTTCTCAGAAAGGTTGGAGGTCACACCACACAGGGTTGGTGTTCCTGGTGCCTTGTCACACTCATATCTGGTCTCCAGTGGAGGCCCACAGGGCTCAGTCCTGGGCCCCCTGCCATATGGCATTCGACCTTCCAATGTGCATGCAATCATAGGGTGATTGTGGCAGACAAGGTATGCAGATGACTACGCACCGCCACCATACCCAACACCCCATGTGACACGGACATCCACCTAGGGTGTCATAGACATGGATAACTGGTGCCAGAGCCATGGCCTGCTACTACATGCCAGAGAAGGTGCAGACCTACCCAGTGTGAAGGACATGTTCGGCCCAATGTCACATGTAGGTGGTAAGCCATTCCAGATGGTGGACATGTTCATGGAAATGGCTACAACACCTGTCGTTAACCTCTGTCAACACACACAATGGCAATGTGGGTGTGAAGACATTCCACTGTGGCCTCCTGGTCTGGAAGGAATCGCATCGACATCAGGGGTGTTCATTGTACCCCTGTACACATCACACACCAGAGCAATGACTGCGCACAATGGCACAACTGGCCTGTAGCTAACCTGACGCGCCTGCAGCACTCGGAAGGACCGCAAACGTTACACAAGGCGGGGATGATGGTGCTAGGACATGTGTCACAAGCTGCACGACCAAGGGGACTCCGGCTGTAAACCTTCACAGCACATCTGCTCTGTGGTGATCTGTGCCTGGCATACACGGCCATGTCTGACCTGGGTGACATGGGCATATTCCACTTCCTAGGCTCCAGGCAAACACGGGCACAGAAGCGACTGTCACACACATCACCACAAAGATGAGTGTGACGTGCTGGGGGAACAGGGTCAACGGCCGGAGACCCCCTACAACACATAGAGGAGTGCCAGCCCATGTGAAGGAAAGGCCCTGACTGCCTTCGTCCAGGAGTAATAATGACGTGTGGATGTGTGGATATAGTTATGCGCCAGGCATCATCTGTGTGTCAGTGCTGGACGAGGGACTGGGGACTGATGGATGTGGCATCCCCATCCTGAGAGGTGTTAGCAGCCACACACAGTCATGCTAGGTCCACACATGTCGTAGGGCACATACCCTGTTATGTACATGTGTGCCTATGTTCCTATGTAGGGGTCCATGCCGGGTGCGGGTACCTGTGCTATGCTGATGTTGCCAGACATTCCTGTGGGTACCCCGCGACGTGTGGGGAACTAATTACAGTGCTCCCAGTAGGCACATGCAAGTACACCATCATTGTCATACGGGTTAACTGAACCAACATGGTGCTACACATGTAACCACCACGCATACTGTGTACACAGATCAATGAATGCTGCACCTGTCCTGCATGGTATGTCTGCTGCATGATGTCAGTGCACAACCCACATCACATACACACCTGTCACCAGCCATACACACACACCACAACATACACATCACGTACTATGCGGACACAGGTATCACATACACCTCTCACTATCTTGTCCACCCTGTGCATCAGAATATGTTTGCATAACCATGCACTGATGGTGTAGCTCACAGTTATGCGGCAGAGACTTCATCATATGCACAGGGTGATATGTGTGCCACAGGCATGGGCTGTACCAATGGATGACATCATGTGTGTGTGTAAGGGCCTGTGCATTGACTGGGCATGACTGTGTAGATTGCATGTGGGTGTGGTGGAGCCCTACAGTCGTGTTTGCTGTGTGTGGGTTTGTGTGTACACAGTTCAGTCATCTGTGATGCCTACACGGGGTATGCTTGGCAGCCCCAGACTGTACAGTGCAGGTGTTACGGCTCACTGTGTCCGGCTGCCGCGACGTGACCCGTGCCTGCCTGGGGTCGCACGGGCACGACCGGGTGTAGGTACAGACAGTCCACTCTCCGATGTCACATGTCCGCTGGAAACGTGCCCACGCCGGGGCCATCCAGGGCCACGTCCACGTGGCCTGCTCTGTCCTGGTGTGGTCGGTGTAGTAGCAGCTGCACTGCTGCTGCTACCAGCACTGTGTGGGTGGGCATGGGAGGTGGCACGCACACGCTGACCTGCACCAGGTGGTGTTGCTGGCCTACGCCCACGTGCCCTATGCCTCACCCCTACCTGGTGTTCCTGCACGGACAGCCCACGCTCAAGGATGGCCATGCCTCGGTCGAGGATACCAGCCATCTCACCCAATCTCCTATCCAGAACATCGGCAAGATGCTGTTGGGCATTCGCCAATGCCTGGATGTTGTCATTCAAGGAACGGATTGCAGACCTCTGCAGCCTCTGCCCTTCCTGGTTCTGCCGTTCGGCACGTGCCTGCGCCGCCATTACAGTCTGGAACATGCGTCTGGTTATACCAGCTGCTGCACCCTGTACGGCAGGTGTATGTCTAGCGGTGCTCCCCACGAGCAGCACCTGCCACATGCCTGCGTGGCACTGCACCAGTCATTACACTGGCAACATCGTGTGTACCCACACCTTCTGCAGCCACCACACATTCCTGCTCGGTGCCAACAGACGCTGACTGACCGTCATCTATGGGCAACGGTGTTGGGGTATGTGTCGGCATCCGAACCATGTTCAGGGATGAAGGGGTCGTAAGTGTGATGTTCTCCAATGGCAGAGTGTCTGCCTGTGACGACCCTGCCTGTGCCTCATGCACATGGTCATCACCACTAGTATCTGTGGGGACACTAGCATCAGCTGGACCGCAGGAGGGAACTCACCTACAGCACCTGTCAATACAAAGGCATACCGTCAGTTACAATACAGACACACACACACACACACACACACACACACACACACACACACACACACACACACAGACATCATGCATGTGATAATGCAGGTGGCATGCAGCATTCACACACCACAGACCAGTGAATGTAGACCAGACATTCCTAGTGGCAGTATGCACACTGCCCTGGTGGGAACAGTACAACAGGCAGGTGTCTTTTAGTAGGCATGCAGTACACACATTCATGGTAGTTTGCATGCATCACCGTGATACACCGTGTGGCCACGGGCGAGTTGACAGTACACATGTCTGCCGACACTATGTCATGTACACCGCAAACATGTGTGGTATCATGTGGACATGTGACGATGGTGTCCCACCGCATGCACCACATCACAATGGCTGTCATGGTGCAGTGTTATGTGTACAGTCTACAGATACAATGTATGGGTAACAGGGATGTCTGTGCAGGTGCGGTTGGTGTGAGCTGTGTACATAGCTGTACAGTGTGGAGGCGGGCACTGTGCCACTGCACAGTAGCAGGACACAGTTATGTTTCTGTGTGATGCGTGACCTGGACGCATTACATTGCCATGTCTGTAAGTCAGTTCAGCCGCTCAGCAGCACGTATGTGGTGGATATTGGAGGCACCTGTAGTAGCTGTGGAGAGGCATTCCATGTCAGTGGTGTACTACATCGGATGTCCAGGGGGGCCACTACAGTGATGAGCCCACTATGTGTGTACAGGGTGCAATGGTGACTACCCACTGTGGATGTACTGTGTGGCAACATGCCTGTAGGTATCGACCATGGCCTTGTCTGTCTGGGTCATTGACAATTGTGTGTGGTGGACATCGTGCACATGGCCCTGTGGTGGCCCATGTGACATACAACCATACTAGTGTAAGGTGTCACATTCCCTACAGATATGCAGACAGTGTGGATGTCTGCTATGTCGTGCATAGGTCATGTCATGGTGTGACAATGTTGCAGCCAGACATCCACGTGCATGGGACATGGCATGTGCCATGTCACAACGTGTGCACCTGATGCAGGGGCATAGGTCACATTGGTAACACCTGTGCTCTGGCAAGATCACAGCTCACTATGTGGTACTGTGTGCATACTGCAGAGGCATACCGATGCATACTACACATGCAGCCATTGTGGAACACCTACACCATTGTATGCATAGCTGAATGCACGTAACACACCAATAGGTCATGTGGTGTCATGCCACTCTACGCTAACGGTTGTATCTACTGTACATGGGTGGTGTGTGTGTCGGGTGGTGCAACCTGTATACCGTGACTGGGGCACACACAGGTGTGCATGTCATGCCTGGACACATGGGGAATATCAATACACCATATCATGCCTTTGACTAGCAACAGACTTACCTGCAACAGACCCTTGTGTTTGCGACACGCCAGACGTACCTGTAAAGGGATGACACAAAGGTATACACATTATCCATTACTATCGCCACAGTCAGCAGTGTGCATGTCACATCATGCATCTGTGAGTTAGCATGTGCTATGCACATGTCTGCTAACACAACATAGCATACTGTAGTATGCGTCTTGTGTGGCCATATACCTGGCATGTATGGCTATATTATGTGTTGTACTATGACACCCACCCCCTGTCACTTATCATACAAACATGCAACCCTGACTTACCATGCAGCTCCAAGCTCATAGTTGGGCAGACACCCACCTCCACGATGGACGCATGGGTTTCTGCGTGTTGTTCCGTGGGTGTCCCCAGACTGGCCAGGAGCTCCTCCGTGGCTGTGAGTGGGGGCTGGGTTGGTGGCCCACCACCTGTCCCACGTTGTTGTCTGGCGATTGCAGCGGCACGCTGTCTTGCATGCCGGATCAGGTCTGTGCAGTGCCTGCGGATCTGCTGATAAGTGCGGTTGTATCCGCCCAGGCTGTTCACCCTCCTGCACATCTCCTCCCACATCTCCTGTCGTTCCTGTGCCTGCTGTGGCACATGACTAAATAACATGTCATGATTAGTATGGAGGTATGGTATGATCACCTCCTCCTCCTGTCGACTGAATGCAGGAAGCCGGGATCGTGGCATTATCTGTAAGACATAATGATGGTGGCAGGTCACATTTACACTGCTGTGCTGGCATACTGTTGGAGATACATTGCTATGACAAGTACGACATCTGCACAGTAATCTGTGAAAGGCATCGTGGCAGTGACACAGCCGATGTGTTGGCTTCACACCATTGAGCAGTGTGTGTCACATCATATCTGTTTGCCACCCCATCACACTGTACATGCACCATGTAGATGTTAGCCAGCTGTGGACATGTGTACCTGGCTGCACCTGTGTCCATATCACTGGCATAGGTCCCCATGTGACGTCGGTGCTGCTGTTCACCTGGACGCTGTGTATATGTCAGTACACATCACGTCTGTAGCCATTGTGAACGTCAGCAGTGGCACTGTACACATACACATGGACACCTGCACATGCATGTGTTGTGCCATGTACATCCACACAGCACTGTACGGGTGTTGGACAACTTGCCACAGCTCACCTGTGTTGCACATGTGATAGACATAGGGCAATGTGTAACCATGACACATTAGCAGGACAGGCCATGCATAGCATGTACACACACACATTGTCCAGAGCATCACACAGCACCTGTGACACCACAGGGTGCATCACCGCCACATTACTGCTGTGTATGGTTGATAGTGAGAGTGCCTTTTGTCCATTGCACCATGTAGGACTGTGATAGCTCATGCAGCCTTGCTGGGCAGGTCTGCATGGTATGGCAGGGTATGCCACATACATGGCACTGGGTTGTGATCCACCTGGGGTTTTACGATATTGGCAGGGTGGCTGTCCATTCCATATGTCATTGCTATGTGTATATGGACATTCAACATGTCTATCGCCATGGTGTGGACACTGGCCTCAAGCGAGGTATGCTGCACGCTGCTTGCTGAGGGTGTGTCTGGTGCATGCAGGTATCACACATCCATGCATACACTGTAACCCTGGCAGGTGCTATGTGCTGGGATATTGATCAACACAGTGCTGTATGTGGACACACACCGCTATCCCGTGCACATGGATGGTTGCCTGCACTGATGTGGGTACCACATATGTGTACATCCAGTGCCTGCTGCCACCCCCATGTCTGCTGCTGCACTACACACCGCCATCCCTCCCTCTGTGAATGTGGTGTTGGGCACAGCATAGGTATCCATGTATGGGGACAGGGATGTTCACATAGCAGGGTCACTGATGGTATCGTCGATCAGACCATACGCATATGACGCACCCCTCACACATATAACCCATTCATATTGTTGTTCACAATGGTGACACAGCTATATTGCTATGCCGGAGACATTCACAGCCATACATACACAGATGCATGCACGTCCATCTGTGGCATGGCCTGGACTATTGGTGTGGTTCAGCACATTACATGTTTGACTGCAGCTGGCACAGACCTACTGTGCACATGTCTACACGGTAAGCCTGTTCTACAGTAGGCATCTGTGATGTGCTGTGCACATCTCATATCTGCACATTTGGTTGGTGTCCATCGGTCCACGGGCCAGTGGTGGGACACACAGGGATGTTGCTGAACATATATGCATGCAACCCTGTACAGCTGTAACACTAGCCTCTCAGATGCTCATGTGTCGTGGACGTGAACACCGTACACACACATGTGGTTGTGGGCTGCCGTCCATACCCATCTCCTCCTGTGGGTTGCTATCATCCCACACACTCCTTGTATTGTATGTTCAGGCTATGCACCTATGTGGGGCTTGTGGGCATGCAATACGATACTATATGCCTTTGCACCCATCACAGACAATGTCACACAGGTACACCGGCAGCCGTACACATCACAGCTTGTTGTCAGCACGTCACATGTGGTACACACATAACACATCTCCTGTGGGACATGGTCATTTGTACGGGCATGTCCAGCAGTCACATACCACAGCTACCCCTACATGACGGCTATGCAGGACATGTGTCTGTACAGCTACTGTGACATGTACACGAGCAATGCCCCTACCTACATCACATGGTACTACCTGTGGAGTATGTGTGTCTGCATCCATGCTATGGCCATAGATGACAATTGTACATCAATATGTGCAACATACCTCATTGGGGGTTGTCATGTGCACATGTTCCATGTGTCAATGCATTGTTTGTGTCTGTTGGGCGGTCATTGTTGTGCATGGTTTACATGGCTGACATAGCGTACTGTGTCTGATTCCAGGTACTTCATTGGGCTACCAGCATTGTACATTTCTACAGCACATTCCAGCCATCATGTAGCCAGCTTAGATGACAGTGGGAGGTGTTCCGCCATGTGCACATATGTCACACAGTACGAGGGTGACTGACACACATTGTCAGGACTGGGTTCTGACTGCTGTGGATGTGTGTACTGGTGTTGACAACCATGACTGCACCAGATGGTGTCTTCTGGATGTGTAACATTCACAACACACACCTACATTCACATAGCAGCACATCGTCCACGACAATGGACATTCCTGCATGAACACTGTGTACGGTATGTCTGTATGACCACTGCATATATCACTGGTAGCCACCAGCATGGCTGCCTACAACAGCGGTGTGTATCCTGTGCAAACATGGGTTACACCTGTCACAACACACCTGTGTCAGATGGCCCTGTAGTGGGTGACAGTGCAGTTCCATACATCATGTAACAGTATACATCGTGCACCAGTATGTTGCAGACATGTGAACGGCTGTGCTAGTCGACATATGCACACATGACACATCACCTGGTACACCGTGTCTGCCTTGCCACCTGCTATTGTGACCACCCTGTGATGACATTGTACGGCCCACATGGACTGGGACATGTGATGGCTCAATGGTGAATTAACCCTCCGGTGTGTGTCTAGCCAGGTGTCCAGTAGCCAGTGGTCTGCACGCAGGGATAGTGTACATTGGCCTACTCTGTCACTGGGACTGTTGACTATGGTCATACTGTAGTTATGCAGGCATGTGGTGTTTGTCCAGTCTGATAGTCGTGTTCAACCACACTACCGTGGCACACATGACCTGTGGACATCTGCCTAAGGTGTGCAGCCCACATGTACATCTTCACATGCTATGCTGCCTGTGCAGCGGTGTCACATGTCTGTCTCCGGCAGGGCTGTCACAGGTAGGCACAGCATGCAGTGATGTGTGACAATGCTTACACCCTCCACTGTGCTGTACACAAGCACTGCACACACAGTACAGCACACATGTCATTTATCTGCAGTGCCTGGGACCTGCCTCCATGCCCTACACGGCACACCTGCCAGTCCAGATTGTACACAGATCATACCTCCCAGGCACATACCTGGACTGCAACACACACGGGTGGGTGGTTCCCACACCACACAGTGATTTACACACATACTGTATATTCCCAAGACACATTGCATCATAGGTAATCCATGTTCAGATACCCATGTTCGTGACCGCTACGCACATTGTGACACGCGACAGTGAATACACTGTACACCACAGGTTACATGCTGGTCGTGTTGGCATACTGTACATTGCACCTAGGACAGTTGCTACTGCTATGTATTGACAGCAACACGCCCTTCCCTAGTATGGACTCCCATGTACCCACACATGCTTGGCCATGCAGTACGCATAGCTGGGTGACACATTACACGACACATACCATACCTACACTACCCTCGGCATGCACCAAACCTCCATGTGTCTGTGTGCTATGCCTACACATATCCCCCCTCTGTTTGCTGAACATCCATGATTCTCAGCCCTGCTAGCCACACCCTAAACACACAACCATAGCAGCATGCATGGTACATACACTCTACAGCCGGTATTACTGACATCCACTGACAGAGGTAGTTGATGGCATGGCACCCTGTACGATGGACAGTCTACGTGCCTATGCCAACACTGATCACAGTGCACTTCTGCTACATTTACACACTGGTAGGGACCATGCTATTCCACACAGAGACATGGTGGTACTGGCCTTTTCACAGACGCCACAGTGGTATTCCTGTTCCATGCACACGTGCTGTATGGGCACATGTGCAGGCTGTTGCACGGTAGTTATGTTCACATGTGTGTGGTGTGTCACTTGACAGTCATGGTGTGTCCTCATGGTGCATCACATACTCCACAGCTAGCTACCTACACATGACTGCCATACATTGCAGTGTGGGCCCTCGCTCAGTGTGGTGGTATGTCTCTGCTGTTTGACTACATCCACATTCAATGCAGCATACAACAGTCATGCAGGCATTGCCAACACAGATGTTGCTGGCATCGTGCCTGCCAATGGGGTACCTACCAACAATACACACTCTCACTCACTACAGGGTTCCAATCCTTGGCTGGACATTGTATTAACCCTGTGGACACATACATAGTACTGCCATGCACATGTCATGTCCGGGAACACAGTCCCAATGTCACCTCAAATCTCTGTAGTTGTTGTATCCCGCCAACCTGGCTGTTACATGTCTCTGCAGCAGCACACTGCATTGACTGCTAGCCCATTCATGTACGTTGTGTACCCTGACCACCACACTACCACATCTATCACACTACACATGGGTGGTACTGCATTGCACGTATGGGGCTGCATTTGTACACCCATGACTGGGCCATTCAGTATGGCATTGGGCCACATCCTGACATACATGCTTCACACACTCATTGACTACCTGCATGCCTTTACTGGCACCCTTGTTGGGCTTCTGTGCGCCACAGCACACCACATCCCATGCTGGCCACCTGTCATACTATTGCATGGGTGGTTGGGGTGGTACAGAGGGTATCACATCAGACATGATCCGCTCTTTGCCCTTCAGCGCCATTCCACTTTATGCTATTGCCAATGTACACATCCAGCATCACATCGTACCCTATGTCTCAGGATGTTACGCCATGTGCCTCCTGTACAGGTCACACAGTGGTGCAAGCATATCATGCTAACTACAACAAGTCAGGGACGTGTGACATTGCACAGTCCTCAGTCATGTGGCCCCTCATGCTCACTATTTGCATATGTACACTACCTGCTGTCACAGAGTATTGTCCATGCCTACATATACCACATCTACATACCTGGCAGCATTCTAGCTCATCCTACTCATATTGCTAACAACCATACAGGTGTCAGTGTGGCAGATATATCATGTAGATATCATTGCATCAGTTACATCACACATAGTGCATACACATCACCTTTGCATAGTGACAGTCATGCAGTGTGTATCACATGGATACTGTCCCTATACATGCATATCACGTTGTACATGGTTGCTGTACACACATGCCCCACATGGTGCTGTGGTTGCCATATTCCACCATGGCGTGGGTACACATGTGCAGGACCACGCATTTCTGGACCGTATGTCTAGCTGATACCTTGGGTGCCCTTGTACCTGTGCCATACACACATGTACACGCGGGCAGTGTTACAATAACACATATGTGGTGTACCTTACACAATGGATACAACGTTACATGTCTCAGTATAGTCATGCTGTGATGTCTACCCGGCTCAGACAGTTTACATATGCAAATGACAGTCATGTAACACATCTGTACTCACCTGCATACCACTAACACAAGGGTGTAATCTACTCTGCCATGGGCCATGTTCTCCGCATTACTGATGCATGTAGTACTCCTACATGGCGTTTGCAGTGGGCAGGGTGGGAGGAGCAGTCCTGCATGTGTGCACACATGCCACATTGCTCAGCCCGGGCGTCTGTGTGATATCCACAGACTGGACACACACCGTGCTGTGGGACATAGGTCCTGTGCACATCCCACAGGGGCACACTGTGTCACTAGTCATGTGATAGCTCCCTTGCTGGTAGGGTGACACAGACCCATGGTACCACCACAGCGGAAGTACTGTATAGACATACAGTTGGCATCCACTTCTGCCGTTCAGTGGACACTACCATGGGGGGGGGTGACACTACTGTGTACATTGCACATGTGTTTACACACGGCCCTGCCGGACATCATTGTGGCACACATTGCACCTGCTACGGAACGTTTGTACATGGTTACTTGCTGTTCCTCCATTTCGGGTACCTATTCTGCTACTACACTGTCCCATATGTGCAGGCCATACATATCTTGTTTATGTACATAACATTAGGCCATCCCTCCATCATGCATGCTATGCCTGTGATACTGTCTATGATTTCTGAACATATCCATCATGACAGCTTTGCATTACACATAATTGACATAGTCACCCCTACTGCGTGGGATACGTGCACGTCGTGCGCACATTCCATATGACATCGACGGTATATTCCCATGCACATGTGTGCTGTGACACTATACATACATGGCCTATCCCCTGCTGTGGGGCTTCATTGTTCGATATCCACTGACAGCATCGGCGTGGGTGGTGGCATTGTTCTGTGTTTGGAATCCCTATGGCGGACCTTGGGTTATCACGTTTGTGTACATGTTGTCCCACTGCTGTGCACACGTTGTCCACAGTCGTTGGTATGCTCCGCGGCTTAGCATTACATAACCACCTTTCACCACTCTCTGCCTAATGGACAGGTATCTTTACTTACACACATCGTTCACATACAGTGCAGATTAATCATACGTATCATGCGTTACACATCAGTACATCTCGTGGGTTCGACATACCTTTCCGGCCTTCGCTTCTGTATTCGTCAATATCTTCCTCTCAGTATTCCCTTTCAATAGCGTTTGTGTTCGTTATGAACATACGGTTTGAATATCCAGGGAGTCTTCCTTTTATTCGTCGTCACCTGAGGCATGTGGGTTCATCACGCCAATAGCTGTTCCTCGGTGTGTACTTATGCGCATATCACTGGTGATCCTCCTCCATTCGTACGTTACCCGGGAAACTAGGCCATGGTTCATTCCTCGTGTGGCCGTTAGTTATTTGCACTACCTTCGTGGGGATGGTATGTATTGTGTAATGTTTGTGTGACTGCATATGCTATGTGTGGTGTCAGGTACATTATGCTGTGGTGTTAGCCGTGGATTGTGTGTGTTGGGTATGGTATTCTGTTTGACATGTGGGTGTCCGTGTCCTGGCGGCGTCTGTCGATGGCATTGTGCATTCAGATGTGTAACATAGCTGTTATATTCCTGTACACAACGGATGCAAGGATGCATCAGCTGCTGCTAGTGTTTCCCACGCGGCTTGTGGCGGGTATGCCGCTGTCATTGACTGCCTGTATGTTTTTGCTGCGGTTTTACCTGTTATCCCTTTGATATGTGCGATGGGGTATATCTGCGGATGTGGGTGACTGGTACGGGGTGTGGGTCTTGCATTTATAGATACAAGATATGCTTGTGTGTGTGCTCCATCCCTGCTTGGGGAGCTGCAGGTTACCTGTCTGTTGTTCTGGGAATGTTTGTTTTGTTGATGTCGTGTGGTGTCGGTATCGCCTGCATGTGTGCTTCCTGCACGTATTCCTCCTTCACATCGGTTATATATCTGCGGATGTTCGTCCGTGCCTACTATCCATTGGCATTTTGTCACTGATAGTTACGGTGATTGTGGTCCTATACTTGGGACGGCCTGTATGCTACCGGTAGCCTCCTATTCGTGTGCCGCTTGCTTACTTAACGGTCGTGGAACACACAGCGGTATTTACGGGACCGTAAGTGTTCACGATCGGTGCCGGGATAGCACATTCGTATTTTCGCCGTACATGCCTGATGCTGTGTAACGTTGCCGACGTATCGTGTTGAGTCTACCATATGGCCGCCATACATACGGTCATGGTTTGTACATGCATCCTTTGCATCTCCTGTTGGCTATGGCCCTGTGGTACATTCTGGGACATTTCCGCTTTGCATCGTTTTACGTCACCACGCGCATAGCCACTGAGGAGATGTCAGTACTACTTTGTGGGTACTGCTGTACATACGCCTATGGTTCCTGTACTGTATGCCTACGCATGTTATTACACTCCGCCTGTGACATGTCACCTACATACACATTTTACAGTGGCACACACATTACACACACACAGCGGAACACACGACAACCTCACCTCACACATACACATATTGCCGCCATGGCTCTCAACCTTCCATTTCCAAAATGAGGAACACACACATTACTAATGTGGAACAAATGGGCATAATGTGGAACACATACTAATGGCATACTAACAACTTCAGCTAAGTAGGTCATAGGATGGTTAAAATATGCTGATTTACTTGCAATGAAGAACCTTTAATGAATTACTATGATTAATTTCTATTTACCAGGATGTCATTTAAATACATTCCTAACAATGAATGTTTGACAGACATTTTCAATGTGGAACTTTGAGGAACTGCGAGGAACATGAACTGTTTTAGACCCCAAATGAGGTGCGTTCCTCATAATGACGTACACTTGACTGGTAATCTGGTATGCTTGCCGCTTTCGCACCGACGGTTGCACACAATACCTACGTTGGCGCATCGCCGGCGGCGGCGAGTATCTTTGCACGCATATACTATGGATATGACACGCACATATCTTGTTACTGTAACGTGGACTGGTGATCATCCCGACACGCGGATATGTATTGATGCAGGTTGACATTTCCATGGCTGGCGTTCCCTGCTCTGCCCACCCTCCCGGATGATCGGGTTGTCGGTCACTGTGTTTACTATGTGGAGATTTCGCGTCTTACTTATCTGTGAACTTGCATCCCTGGGTTCCATATTAACCTGTTGTACTTTATATCTGTGTATGTGTACATATATTTCTACATGTGTACTGATATCTATTTCCGTATCTGTGTATGCACATAAGTACATATGTGGTCGACTTGCGGCAATAGTGGCAGCATATGGCTACGCCGTGTGCTGTAGAACTGGCGTGCGGTGAGGTGTTGGCGTTCCATGCTCTGCTGGCTATTGGGTGTGCAGTGTTTGGGTGGTGCCTTTGTTGGAGTCACACATAGGTCCGGCCATACGGTACACATTACGGGCGGACATGTTTGTGTGGCGTCCATTTCACTGTGTGTGCAGGTAAGGAGGTGTCAGTCCATGGGGCCTACACTGTCAAAGTATGTGCTATGCGTTCCCTCTTTGCCAGGGCATAGGCATATTGGGTACGCCTCCGTCTACCTACTGGGGCTGGCACAGCGTGTTCATGGCGCTGAACGCCCTGTGCCTGTGCTTGCCTTGGCAGTTGTGGCGGGCTTGGTGGCCCTACACCATTATGTCCCTGCAGCAGCTGTTTCCGCAGAATCATATTGTGTAGCATACAACATACTATGAATATGTGGGCACATGTGCCTGGAGAGTACTGCAAGGCTCCACCGGATGTATCCAAGCACCGGAACCGTGATTTCAACATCCCAAACACGCTCTATGATTATTCTGGTTTGTGCGTGTGCCTCATTATGGCGTTCTTGCATGTGTGTGTGTGCATTTCTGATGGGTGTCATTAGCCACGGCTCCAGTGCATAGCCAGCATCCCCCACAAGGTGACCTTGTGTGATGTCCCCCCTGGCGAATACCTGATACAGCTGTGAGGCATGCCAGATATGGGAGTCGTGGTAGCTTCCAGGGCTGCCAGCACACACATCCATGATAATGCCCAGCGCATTGCACACGACCTGGCAGTTGATGGAGGGGTATCCCTTGCGGTTTATGTAGCGTCTACCCTGCTCCCCGGGCGGTGTCTTGATTTCTATGTGCGTACAGTCGATCGCACCCAGTACCTCCGGGTATTGTGCCACACGGTGGAAGCGGCGCATATTGCTAGCCAACTCCTCCTGAGATCTGGGGAAGTTTATATACTCATGGGCATGTCGTAACATGGCATCCAGGAACTGGTGTAGTACCCTAGATGCTGATGCCTGTGAGATACCCATTATATCCCCGGTTGGCATCCCCGGTTGGCCTTTGGAAGGTACCTGTGGCCAGTATTCGCAAGCTCACACATACCTTTGTGTCCACTGGGATGGGCTCCCCTCTGTTGTGTCTTGTTCTCAGGCGTGGCTGGCACAGCTCCACTATTTGCTGTAACGTGTCCCTGTCCACCCTGTAGCGCTCTACTATCTCCAGGTCTTGCAGCCCCTGGTAGGTCACCCTTGGTCTGAACACTCTCCTTCTCCTGTGAGGCCTACGGTAGTTGTCGGCACCATCCTCCGCAACTCCGTCTGTCTCTGCCACATACCTATGCATCACGGCCACGGCGGCACCCACCATATACATATTAAAAGTTCCCCGTGTGTTTACACCCTACGGTGCGGCATTTGGGAAATCGTGCTGTGTGTTGTGTGCATTCACACTTTATACTGTTGTGCTGTATACCCGGTGATGTCATTGGGTGTGTCTGTGCAGCCGTATCCATGGATTATGTTCGGTGTTTTATGGTTGCAACTGCAACGGTATTGCCTTTAGTGTTACATTACAGTTGCCTGCATTGGCTTAGCTTTGCATCTTACATTACTGCATCCTGCAGGCACATGGCATATGATGCATTTTATCTGCAGCCGCAGTTATGCTACCTCTGTACTTGGCTGTGCTATTTCGGTTCTTTGCTCTTTGCATTTCTACTACATGCCCTACTATCTTTGCATTCATATGCCTCCCTTTCCCGTTATGCAGGAGTCTGCATGCAGAGTTGTCAGCTGCCGCGTTTGCCCTTCCTGGATTGATTGGTGTTGATTGCTCATTACGGCTCCAATTACACTGCTTCCGCACTTCCTCATATTCTCCGCATTACCTTCCTATATCCGTGGTTGTTGACGGGGAGGCCGTCACATGACTGGGTTGGGGAACGTAGTCATCCTCGTGCACATGCATCTGTGCGCGCATTATGTACTCTCAGCGCATCTATTTCCTCACACGCCGGTCCTGCTGCTGTGATGTGCATTGTACAGCCCAGGTTTGCTGGCCTCCAATATGCTTCCTCCTACAGTGGCACACCCTCTGCGATTGACATGTATCTCGTGTAGGCCACTCCTCGGTGTAGTACCACCGCGCCGTTGCTCCATCCTTACACGCGCCAGCTTTGCGATTCACTATTATCTGCCTCATTTGCATGGCATTGACTGCTAATACATGGTTACGGCGCCGAACACTGCCACCACTCCTTGACAACCCTTGCGCTGGGGTTGAGGCTTTCCATACATAGTATGGTGTGTGGTGGCTGTACAGCTGATGTGTATTATACAGCTCTTTTAGGACATTGCCATATTATTTCATTGCTTTGCACCTTCTGTACACATATCCGGGGGTTCTGCTGTGGTTTCTACGTACATGACATTTTTGTCATTATTTACAGTTTGTGCATGTTTTCTTTGGACATTCTCGGTGCCTTTCGCCATTGGCATATTGCACCTGTATGATACCTGACGTTGACAGCCTTCCGTTACTCCTTGGTCATGTTTGGGTAAATGTAAACCGTTTTTTTCGGTTTACATTGCCGTGCCCTTACGCTACGCATGCCCCACTTCGTGGATCGCTATTTGCCTTCATTTGCATGGTGCAATGCTGCACACAGTGTGATTAGCATACCTACGCCGGGGGCGGCGCAGGTCTGGCACGTGGGATTGCTTCATACCTGAATCGCTCGGTAGCCATATTTGGCTTTATAACGCCGACGCTATGCTGGCGCCTGGCGCAAGGTTCATGAATCCCGGGGAAAGACATTTCATGTTTCACACCTTTGTTATTAATTTGGAACAGCATTTCCAGGTTTCTCAAGTCATCCTCATTAGACCCACCTTACATAAACCACAAATGAGGAGTGTTGTTAATATCCATATATAAAAGTTATACACTTGTGGGAAGTATGTTGACAACTAATTTTCAGATCTAGGGTCAAAACGCAGATAGTATATAAACCTGTAGGTAGCTGAAGGTCTCTTTATGGCCTAGGAATAGATACAGTAACTACTTTTTCTGCTGTGTTAAGCCTAAAGATGCAATAACTGAGGAAAAAGCCCATAGGATGAAGGATTAAAATATTCCTGAACTATATTTAAAACTCAGATAATAAAATTTCCACCAGAAAGTAATGTATACTTGTGTTAGGCTGGCTATGGCCCTAACCTACCTAGAGGCCTACCGCCTTTCTCTTTCAATTTTCCTTTGATTAAGGAAACACAACGCTTCTGAACTTCAGTGCCTGCAACTTTATTTGCTGGGAGGTTGGTAATACCCTGAAGATATTCCTAAACCATCTGTAATTCATCCTTACCTTTTAGTGTATAAAGCTTAGTGAAGAAGACAGTTATAATAACATTGAATTCTATTTAGTCATATGAGGTGGTGCCTGTATTGTCTCTTTTATTTTCTACATTTCCTTCTGATTTTTTTAGTCATTAGTATTTGAGCCCATAATCATCTCAGTTTTTTCTCTGGTTTCAAAAATTGTGCAGTATCAGACCAACACTAGCGAAATGGATCGTCCCAAGTGACAAAGCAGCCATGAATATAATCAACAAATGGTGCAAATGCAAGGCATCCATTTGTGCCACCAGGGATCTAAGTTCAGGAATGGGCTTGGGCCACTGGTATGACTGCGTGAGAGGAAAGGATGAAGAAGCTGATAGACAGCTCGCCTATCCTGTGAAGAAGGTTTGGGGCATTTGCTGCTTGTGTGACTTCTGGTGGAGATCAAGAACCTCACATGTCAGCATGTCATGGGGAGTGGTGAAGATATCCTGCTGTCATTGCACTTAACAGTTTCACAAGCTAGGGACCCTGACTTTGATGAAGGCTCTTAGTCCCTTGTGACAATTCCACAAGCTAGGGACCCTGCTTTGAAGAAGGCTTAGTCCCATGTGACAGTTCCACAAGCTAGGGACCCTGACTTTGATGAAGGCTCTTAGTCCCTTGTGACAATTCCACAAGCTAGGGACCCTGCTTTGAAGAAGGCTTAGTCCCATGTGACAGTTCCACAAGCTAGGGATCCTGACTTTGATGAAAACTCTTAGCCCCATGTCCACAATTGCCTATTTGATCCCAGATTCCCTGGGGTCCATACACTTAGTACCAGAAAAATGACTTCTCAAGGAATTATTAGACTCACCACTACAGAGATACATCCAAGGGTACTCATAAAGGAACAACTTGAGATTCAGAATTATGCAGATGGAAGAACCAGGGATAGAGTGGAGGCTATGTGAGGTCAACTTGGGGAAGGGGTTAAAACAAGCAAAGAGGGATAGGACAAAAATGGCACTGGATGCCAGTCACTAACTAATTCAGTCTGTTACTAGGATGAAGTCCCTGTAATCACCTACACAGAAGATGTATTGCAGTAAATCTTGTCATACTAAATTAGTAACTCTGAAATTTAAACAGAAGAAAACATATAAGTACATATAAGTACATGTAATTTCCATATACAAACCCCCCAAATAATTAGTAAACAGCAAACATTTAAAACCAAACTGTCTGATAATACCAAACATAAAATCTGAATTTATTAGAACAGCAAAAAAATGGGTAAACCCTATAAATAGTTACTCATAGTCATGGAATACATAGAGCTAGTAAGCATATAATCCACAAATATTCTGCCAAAATGTTATCTAGTTTGTTCCCAGTGATAATTAAATCAGTAAAATGGTTTAGTCACTGAGGTGTAAAACAACAGGAAGTTGTCTACATAGATGACTAAAGGGAGCATTTCCCCTTTTTTTAAACTTGACTTCACTTACATGGTCAGTATGTTTAATTTTATTGGCTTTAGATATTTTCTTTGTGTAAAATTCTTTACAGAGATATATAACATGTAAACCACCTATTCAGACTTTCTTACAATAAGTTCACCAATAATTAATCAAATAAAATCCTTAAAGTTTACATATATTGTTGCAGTGAATTTAATTCCCACAAGGAAAAAGGAAAAAAAGGTAACATGAGATCAGCTTAAGGTGAAAATTGATATGTACTACATATCACTTCATTGTTTTTTGCTAAGTCCACAGCCAAGGAAGCCTTTAAGAAGCTCAGCTATATCACTGAATATTTGTGGGAGATTAATAATTTCCCCAGTAAACCTATATCCCCACATATCCCAGGTAAAATTTTGTGATCACTCATCCAGTTACTCAGATTAGTTTTACAGATTCTCATACAAGTACTCTGCTTGATATGTAATGTTAGCCTATTCCAAAACTGGGGATAATTTGGGTTAGGTACCTGCCTTACTAGCTGGTATTGTTAATGTGGAAGTATATGCTTAGTTCTCTAGTGTCGGTGCTTTCTTTACAATGGTTCTGTTTAGAGGAAGGAGCTCAAAGAGTACAGGGTTGTTCATTAGACAGAAGCCTAAACAAAATCACCTTTAAGAGCCGGGTCTATATAATTTTCACAGTAGTGAGATCTTGGAGTTGGTATATATAATTAGTGGAGGGGGTTCAATGGACTGCATTTTCAATGTAGTGACTTTCGACAATATGGCCATTCACAGAAATAATATAAACCCTAAGAGCTTATATGAATCTGAATAGAGGCATACGTATTTTAGACTGCCAAAGCAGCTAATGGTACAAAACTGGAAAGCTTTTTTTGTTGAAGAAACATTGAGGGGTTTTGAATTTAGTTTAGGAGCTTAGTAAGGTATATGCTGAAGTGGCATTATATTCAATGATGAGGTAAAACTAGAATCTGGTGAATCTATAACTGCACATTGAAGAGATATCACAAAGTATAAGATGTGCAAAGTAAAAGGACTGACAGAGATGTGATGGTCAAAGCAGTCTGCTATCAACATAGGTACTCAAGTCTGTGATCACTGGGTTAAATTTAAGTGGAACGTTATCTATCTATCTATCTATCTATCTATCTCTCTCTTTTATATATATATATATATATATATATATATATATATATATATATATATATATATATATATATATATATATATATATCAGTGCTGAAAGATTCACCAAAGTAAATTATATTGCATTTTAGTGGGACATGAAAGCTAATACCAAGGGACTATCTCTAACCAAGTTTAGTGATGATTGCAAACTTGAGAGTGGTTATTAAATTCATTCTAATATTCAAATTTTCCAGCAAGGACTACGCCAAACAAAAGGTCGCTTTATTAATCATAGGATTACCCTCACACTCCATGAGGAAGTACATCATCATTACTGCATTCCATTTAGCTTCCATTCCACTTATTTGCCCCAGGTATCAGAGACCTGAGGACCTATGTTAATAACAAATTTTCCTTTGAGTACATCACTTTAATTAAATAATGATAAGAATGCATATAGTTGGCTTGGCTCAACTATGTAATTTTGACTGATGCGTGATTCCTCACTGGTACAGGCTTTCTTTCTTTAAGTTGTAAGTTCAGAATGACAAGAATGGCATAGCAAGACTGACAGAACAGACGGCTCTGATTTAAGTAGATGGCAATTACAAATGTTGCATAACTGACAGGCTTAATCCTCTGTTACTATACCTCAATGTGCAACCTTTGACAACGATGATGGGTTCCAGCCAAACATAGCTCTGATGCAGTAGCAAGAAACAGTACTCTGCTGCACGTTTTTCCAGTTTGACTGGGCCTCATGAACTTGGCTCAGTACAAATTTCATAAAAGTGAATGAAAGAAATACCCTCTTAACTACTAAAGGTTGCTCTAAGGCAAGTAAACAAACAAGAGACAAAATTTCAAGAGCAAACCACCATGGATATAAAACCACACTGTAAATACTTTATTGCAAGTAAAACAAGATAGTAGGAGATACCCCTAGTTTCTCCTTTCGGAATAAGAAAAACTTGAAAAGGATTTTATGTAATAAGGATGGCTTTCCCAAAGAAAATCTTGTAAAAACTCACATGAAAGGCACCTTTATGTGCGGCAAATGTAAAGCATGCCCTTATATTGATTCAATGAATTCCTTCTGTCATCCAAATACTGGAAAGATTTATAGTCTAAATGGCTATGCGAATTTCAACACCTTGCCTGTTGCAGGAAATGTCCTGCTTTTAATGTAGAAAAGACTAACCAGTTGTTCAAAAACAGGATTCTGCAACATTTACATGACATTCAAAATGTGGATAAAAAAAATGCTCTGGCAAATCGTGTTTTGCAGAACAGCAAGCATCTTTTAAATTTCTGGTCATAAACCTCATACAACTCGGTAATTGTGGAGGTGATCACAAGGAAAGCTCCCTTTTTACTTTCAATAAAGTATTTACAGTGTGGTTTTATATCCATGGTGGTTTGCTCTTGGATTTTTGTCTCAACTTTCATAAAAGTACTCAGTCTGAAAGCACTTAACAAAACAGATGAAGTCAAAGCAAGCAAATGATAAAACCTAGGAAAAACAATTAAAGAATATGCTAAATAAATTGTGATATATATGGACAAAACATAGACCATTAATTTAATAATTTAAATGATAATATACAAGTGTTATGGTAATAATGAACATAATAAAATATAATTTTGTACCCAAGTTAAAACAAATATAAAAAGTCAATGAGCTGTATTCAGAAAAATCACTTAGATATCCATGTAAGTGTCAAGCAGCGCCCTACAGACTCCAACTGATTAGCAGTGTTGTAGAGGTGACATTGCCTACTGGGATCAAAACAAGTAGGGAATTTGCTCGCAATTACACAACAGGCCACATCATGTTTGTGACAGCAATGCAGTGGTCAAATGACCTCATGAGCTCAGCAGTGTCCATGTAGCACACTCAAAAATATGAACATTCACACAGACAGCAAGCACACCTGATAGCCCAGCTAATGATTATGTAGCAAACTACCTTCATTTTAATATTATAAATGGAATGGGAATGGGAGTATAAAACAGGAAGAAAATGGGAAGAGCAAGTGGGAACAGAAATAAGGGTAAGGGGAAAGGGGTAGGGGTAAGGGGTGAAGAATGAAGAGTATATTTCTTTGGTGGAACAGGTATCCTTTCTGTATATTTTCAGGAAGGGTAGAAAGGAAGCTAGTAATGGGGAGAACACAATGAAGAGACATAGTTAGGCAAAGGGAGGAAAACTTGTTTTGGGGAGGATGGGACTACAAACTGAGCAGGGAAGTGACATTCTTTGTTGTTGAGCTCAGCCCTATTGGCCTGCTGGTCAGGACCAGGATGCACTCCAAGCTGCCAATGCAGCTGTATAACTGTTGGTCCACCAAGGCCATCACCTATCCTTCCATCTCCTAATTGGTGACAAATCAGGACCCACTGATGGTGCCCTCTGATGATGATCCTACCCCTCTCACTGGAGACAGTCCACCAGAGTGCACTAGGAAGCCCTCCAGGTTGCTCCTTGCTGGATGACATACATCACCCTGCAAAGACATTGGGCTGGAAATGGCTGGTGACCCAGCATGGAATAGCAAAGCAGGTGCAAATTGTGGTGATTGCAGTCACACCACATCCACTTCCACAGCAGACACTACATGACATATGTATGTAAATGGAAAGAAACAAAACGACAAAGGACACATTAAAACAGATAAGAAAGTGATGAGAGAGACAGAGAGAAAAATCATAAAAACAAAATCAGTTATCAGTATTGAGTGCTACACTGGGCAGCAGTACAGTCCCTGGAAGAGTAAAAGGCTATTAAGTATGCTGTGGGAAAACAAAAAAAAAAAATAAACAATATAGTGACTAAACATAATGTACTACAGCAGTATCAGTGTCACAAGGATCAAGCATTCATATCACCTAACAAGTTCTCCTGTGTGTAAGGCCTGTGAGCAGTGTGAGAGTTGCAAAGCATGTGACCACAACGGGCAGTGAAGCTGGGCTAATGAGCAGCCTATAAGACTGCATTATCAGATGGCAGACATAACCTATCAGACAACGACCTGCATGATGTTGTGGAGACTATGCATGTAGATGCCTCCACAGATGTCCAAATGTAATACATATGGGACTCCAAACCCTGGTGGTAATAATAATATACCATGGCATAGGACAGCCACCATGAAGCATTTACACAAAAGCCTGCCAGATGTTTCCTTATGGTTTACAAGATGTAACTGGCACAGGTAGGGGAGTTGGAAATGGACATTGGAAGAGTAAGGCACAGCAAACTGATAAGGGCACCATTACGTAATGGCAAAGATACAGTCATGGGCATTGCACTCAATGAAGGCAGCCAATCAGGTCCAAAGTAGACAATGTCTCCGTATTGTGGAACACTCACTGTCAGCCCAGTCAGCATCACAATGGACAGCAAAACAGTTCAAAATGCATTAATATGGGATGTTATGCAAAATGCAAAAGCAAAATTGCATGCACTGATTAAAACAATTAGCAGCAAGGCAAACATGGACAATGAGGCAAATATCTAACAAAAATGCAGTTAAAACATCACTACTATATATGTATTCTGATACCTGGATAGTCTTGTTTGCCACCTCTAGTAAATCAGTTGATTGTCCTGTATCTCCCCAGGTGCTGAAAAGCAGAAAACAAAAGGAAATTTGCCCATAAACCACAACTCCTGCATGTAGCTAAGCAAGATTGCCTACCTATATGCAGTCACTAATACTGTACATCTGTGGCTCCCTCTTTCGATCATACTATCATGGGCTAAAAAAGTCACAGTGGTGCCTCTTTAGGTCACTGCATTAATGCCAGCATTGCTCACTAAAGTGGGTGATACCCATGACATCACTAACCAGCCTGGCAAAACAGTGCCAGGCATACACTTTGATTGGGGGCCTCCATAGGAGTGCCCCAGCAGGCACTCTAAGTTGCCCTCTGCAATAAGTACAAAAAGTTTTTGTTTCTTTCCGGTACCACAATGAAGACCTTCCACATTCAGCCCCTTCAGAATCCATGGCCACTTCACAGGTTGCAATCACACGGAAAATGGTACCAGATTCATGTAAGTGCACATTGTGGATGCCATGTGACATGCATCGATGGGCAGCAGGACAGCATGATTAAGCCTGGTACCACCATATAGTCATGCATTCCCAACCACTGTACCAGGGCAGCAGGGAGAAGCATGTGTCGCTAAAGTTTTCAGCCCCATATGTCTCATATTCGTGTCCAAGATTGTGGCACAGCACCACTAGGGGCTGTAAGTTTGATTAAGAAAACCATAGTGCCATAGTGGTCATGAACCTACCACCATATAGGCAAATCACTGCACTGGCAGGCACAAGCCTCACTGCACAGTTAAGAGCTATAAAACATTGTGTGAAGGTGCAATTTGGGACATTTACCCTAAATAATTAGTGTAACTACGATAATGTAGCTGTGGCCATTGCAGTGCTCATCATATTACTGCATTTTGCAGGAATAGTGACAGGAACAACACTTTGCGATACTTCAATTTTTCTACAAAGGAAAAGACCGATCAACAGCTGCAGTGGTAAGGGCACCCAGACCAGTGACAAGCAGGGAGAATGATGGGATTACTGTACTATTCTTGGTGGGGTTGCTCCACAGTTACCTTCTGACAGGAAGGTATGTGGGCCATACTGAGGGCTGTGATTGAATTCTGCAGTAAATAATTACATTGCTCTACAGATTACAGGAGTATATAACATTGGCTAGAGTAAGGGTAGACAGGCTATAGGCAACTGGGGCAGGGAAAGGGGAAAAAGAAGATGCATATATCTCTGAACAGTGGATCACTTGGCTCTTGTGTCGATGAAGAATGCATCTACTGCCAGAACGAATGTGAATTGCGGGAGACATTGATTATGGACACTTTGAATGCACTTTGAGGCTCTGGGTTATTCCCAGGATTATATCTGTCTGAGGGTTATCATGTCTTCAATTTTTCATAGGGGTATCCCCCCAGTGTGTGGCTGGGGTGTTGTGGGAGCCTGTCATGAGTCCTCCATCTCTCTCAAAGTGAGACATGGACACAGGAGGCAGGCTAAGAGACTGAATGTAAAACCTCAAACTTTTATTTTTAGGGTTTGCCTCAAAGAAACCTACTAAAAGGGGTTGTGGGGAACAGGAGGGGTTGCAACAGTGGATGAGAAAGGGCAGGACTCAGGTGGAGGCAGCAGTATTCCAGCAATGTACTGGCTGTGAGGCTGTGGGTTGTGTACTATGACCCATGGTACATGACTCAGATAAGACTTAGTTGCAATGCACAATTTTTGCCTGACTGGATCAGATATGGCATATAGTGGACAGGTGGAGGTGGAGGTGGGAACATACCTCTCAACTGTACCGAATTCCTCAGTATTTCCAGTTTTGAGGTCCAAAATAATAGGGTGCCACAAATTTCCGAGTGGCCTCTTTAAATCCAGATTTAATTCTTTAGTCAGTCAGAGTCAGAGAGTTTGGAGAAAAAAAAAATAGCTGTTTATGGCTACAGCATGCCTGTGACATGCGGCAGGCCAGCAGCCAACCAAAGAATACTTCACATCAACGTCTTGTGTCTGTGAGACTTGACAGATGTCACATCTGTAGGAGATCTCAGCTAACAATTCTAACATTCTTCCACCCAGCTGCACTGGAGCATAATGAGTTTCCTCATACATCCCAGACCCTGATTACTTAAGGTGACGATGATATTTGTCAGGTTAAGTCTAGTGCTCATTTTCTAGTGAGTTTCTGGATTGTGTACTTAGATAACACACTGAATTACTTTTGCCTGTGCCTGTCTGCCTGCTGTCCTATCCTAAATAATATCAGTTTTGTCTACATGCAATGTATTAAAAAAAGAAAGGACAGAAGAAAAGTAAAAAAAAGTGTTATCTGTTTTTTGTTTCCTTCTCGGCTGCCGGCTATCTTATGCTACAGCAGCCAGAAGGGATAGAAGCTTCACAGTGTGAAACTGACCCGAAGTTTAAATCTTAGTTTCATTTTGCCCATTGTACGTTTATGAATTCCTGTAAAT
Organism: Protopterus annectens; assembly: GCF_019279795.1. NCBI lineage: Eukaryota > Metazoa > Chordata > Ceratodontiformes > Protopteridae > Protopterus > Protopterus annectens. Next base: position 1,395,231,077 of record NC_056728.1, read on the forward strand.
AACTGGTGATTAAACTGAGTCAGAAATGCTTGACATTATAGTTTGATTGAGACAAGGAGAAAAGTAAGCTAAGCTAAGACAGCCAGCTTCTCTATAAAGCTGTGGGCTGGAACCCCTTCATTTCTGACAGGAGACAATCGCTGAATCCCCTTGGATTCCTGTACACACTGGTTGCCTGGAGGAGAATGTCCAGTCCTTCATCATGGCCGAACAGAACATCGGATATCAGCAGGTAGGCTTTAAAGTTCTGGAGTCAGCACTTGGCTTCTGCTAGATTGCTAGCAGCAGGATGGGTATTAGGTCTGTGGGAAAGTCCAGGGATGAAACAAGAAACAGTAGGCCAGGTGAGTTGCGAGTTTCTTCTTTACATTCATTGGAACTGGGAAAGGAAAGAATGAAAACGTAAAGTGTTTTGTTTTGTTTTTATTGGGCATGGTTAAGTGGGCATAGGCTGCTGATTACTGGATCAGAGTGGAGCTCTGTACCTAAGACAGTAAATATACGTTACATATACATGAACGATGACAACCTTGTCAGCATTTTATGATTCTGTTGGATTCATTGAACAGGGTGAAACATATCAAAAATAACTGGGCCCGGCCTGAAGTTATTTTTTTTTCTTCATTATTTATTTCGTGTTGATGTTTGTAATGGCTGTATGCCAGCTTAATGTCGGGGAGATTAGACGCCTGCTTTGTTAGATGTAATGCTTTTACCTTACATATCCTCTGGATATTCTGTATGTGTACTGCTATTCCTAACCAATTTATGCAGGTAGCAAATTGGTCTTTCCAGCATCAGTGTGCCCCAGTGAAATTGCAAGAGTTTCTTGGAAATGTTTCCGTACATTCGTTATAGAGCCCCTTCCTCTGCATAGAGGAGATTTTGATTGAGTTTTATATGTGAAATTGTTGACGTATTATTTTACATTAATGGAGAATAGGTGTGCATTGGCTGGCATTTATGCATTATTAGCCCAATGAATATTGTCCTGTCTGAAACACTGATAATTAAATGAGTGGTGCTTTTTCACTTGTCTGACTTGGTGAAAAGTTTCCCATTTGGATAAAGTCCTTTATCACTAAAGTGCCATATTTCTTATTGAGTATAGTTCCAAATTCCAGGGTGTTTTCCAGCGTACTGCATATTTTCAGAATATACTGATGATAGTCTAAGAAAATGTTTACTGCCTGATACATACCTAGTTAGAGGAATGTCTTTTCTGTAATGTGCAAGTGTCATTGGAGTGCTTTGGAAATCAAAGATCATAAGTAACATAGCATTTTTTCTGTGTTTCTCTAGATTTTAGGTTCCTTCATACAGTGTTTGCAGGATGCTTCATATGTACAGCAAGATGAATTGGTGGAATAGTTTTTGGAAGTTGTGTAGCTGGAAGCTGCCTTTTTTATATTGAAACTGATGCAGCCTGCTGAGGAAAATGACATTAGTTGATGTTTTGTTTTGAGTTGCAATGTGGTGTCATTTGCTGTGCCTGTCTCCAACAACATTAGTACAACATGTGCAAGAAAATACCCATTTTACTACTGCAGACCTTGTTATGAAGATGATTGGCAGTGGCTGCCAACAGAGGTATAGGTAAGCAACTTGAGCAGACAATATCCATGCTTTCCTTTTGTTAAAATGTTGGTATCCCACAACTCCATTGGAGTGTGTGGGGCTACATAATTATGCATGCAAATGTTATGTTAATCAGCATCCAGATTTTTGGCCAGTTGTACTTACTTTTCACGGGTTTTTTTCCAGATTTTTGATGTTTCCAGGTTGAGAGGTATGATGCTTAGTATAATTTAAAATGCAATATAAAATGCCTTTTTATTTTGATTTGAATTAGTCTATAGCTGTAATGATTGGTGAGTATAAAATTCAGCACACACATGAAACATATGGAGCTTTGCTAAAATCTTACGCATTATCTTGTACAAGTAATATTCTGTCATACTGCATTACATAATCTGTCAAAAGGAAGTCAAATGTCAAACAGAAACCTGCAAATTAATTGTATCTAGTAGTAAGGCTTTGATGCAAAGAAGGTAAATTTAAACAGCTGCTTCCACTAGAAAAACAAGAAGTGTTCTCAAAAAACAGAAATTACAGCTTCTAGATGATATTCTTGTTGTCAAAACAGAATATCACTAAGGCAGCAAGTATTTTTTTTTAGAAATAACTTCCTCAGTAGAACAATTTAAACCAGCATACTCCCTCAAGTTTTCCCTTTGCAGGCAGAGATAATAGCTGCTAACACATTCCAGTAAAAGAAAACATGGTTAAGAGTTGCTCGCCTTTGCGGAGTACTTACTGTACATCTCTTTCTGATCTTGTGGCAGGTGTGTAGATGGTGGTGGGGATTTCAGCTCCACTACCTTCTTCATACCAAGGGCGAAAATGAAAAAGTCTTGAAATAGAAAGAAATCAAACCTCTCAATCTCTTATCGCAATAAATCTGTAGAGAGCTAAAAATAATGGGGGGAATGAAGGTTCAAACTAGGGCCAGATTTTAAATATCGCTCTTATACACTCAGAAAGTTGTTAGAATAACACGTTTTGCATTAGCATGCATTTTCTGAAGGATATGAAGACTGAAACTCAAAACTTATATCATTATTTAATATTTACTATATTACAAATTATAGTATTTATTATTATTTAGTATTTATTTATATTATTATAGTAACGTGCAGCACTGGAAGTTGGGCCTGCAATGAGTGCCGAACCAATGTGGAGTGCGGGAACAAAGTTTTTCGTTAGGATAATTATTGGACATGGACTGTAAATGGATTGACTGACCTGTGATGCGGCGGTTGGGAAAGGAAAATGGTGGTAAAGGTCTGGATGGTGGCTGTGAAGATCGGTAGGGACAAAATGATGGTCTTTTGCTTTTGATGATAGTGTGGCCATTTCGGCCTGCAGGTAGAGGTGGTTGCGAAGGTTGAGGATGGAAAGAGGGTCAGAAGGAAAGACTTCGACATGGATGTTACTAAGACAGGGGTTGGAAGCTCTATGGTCAAGGACTGATTTAAAATGTTAATAGTATTGCATGGAGTTGGCGGCGGGATGATGAGAGTAACCCATGTATCTCATTTGTTTTTAAGCTGCTGGTCTTCGGTTGGCTCCTCATTGCTGATGTTTAAGTGTTTTGCTGTTTCTTGTTATATGTTTTATGTTGTGTTATGCTATGTATGTTTATTCTTTGTGCATGAGCTTGGAGGAACGGAATTTCATTCAGCCGTAACTAGGGTACAGTTATAGTTGAATGACAATAGTTACCTTGACTTTGATTATTTAGTGACTTAAGTCTTCAGTTATTTGATAGAAAACAATAATTTTATGAGGAACAGTCCAAAAATATAAGTAACAAAATCTGAACATTCTGCAAAATCCGAATAGCTGAGCATGAAATAAATTGTGTTGTATAGCATTTTTATCAAATAATCTGAAAAGTTGCAGGCAGGAAAGTTAGGCAGGGTAATGCTGCTTTCATTTATGGAGCAATCCATTATAGGGCTCCCCTAGGTGGCTGTTTTGGAACAGTTACTGTTCATTGTTGTGATGAGTGATATGTGGATGCATTTTGGATTTGTACCACCCTCTCCAATGCAAATTATTTGGTATAGTTTAACTTCTCAACAACTGAAGCTTGAACACACATCCATGGGCATGCGTGCATGTGCTCACACGCACACACACACACACACACACACACACACACACACACACACACACACACACACACACACACACACACATGTGTGCACCCACAAACACACATCCATACACACACATCCACATACATACATGCACACATATCCACATATACACACAAGACACACACACACACACACACACACACACACACACACACAGACTCAAGACACACACACAAATATACATACACATATACCTGCATGCACCCACACACACATATCCATGTACACACACACACACACACACACACACACACACACACACACACACACACACACACACACACACACACACATGCACATGCACACACATACATACATACTTGCACACCCACACACATACACACACACACACACACACACACACACACACACACACACACACTTGCATGTGCCCATGCACACACATCCATGTATACAAACATACACACAAACACCTGTGCGCACCCACAAATGCACATCCATGCACACACATACACACACACACATACTTGCACATGCACACACATATAAATACACATAGACACACTTGCATGCACCAGTGCACATACATCCACATATACATACACACACGCGCACACACACACACACACACACACACACACACACACACACACACACACACACACACACACACACACACACACACACACACACACACACACACACACACACACACACACACACACACACACACACACACAAAATCTAGTAAATCATCCCATAGTAGCACTGCAAAATTGTGACAGGTAAATCTCTGCAGTCACACCACTGTTATACTTTCAAAACGTATTGCACATGCGCACACACACACACACACACACACACACACACACACACACACACACACACACACACATACACATACACATATACACACGCACACTTGTATGCACCCACAGACACACACACACACACACTCTTTCTAGTAAATCATCCCATAGTAGCACTGCAAAAGTGTGACAGGTAAATGCCTGCAGTCACACCACTGTTATACCTTCAAAACTTATTCAGACCAAATGTCAAACATCAATCTTATGCCCTGCAGTCAAGGACATATTAGGATGTATTTATTGATTTATTTATTTTATTTTACATTTGTTTACCGGAAAATTCTGACTGGACAACAAGTCCATTTTCAGTGGAGCCCTGGGGAGAAAAGCTCCAAGATATACCGTGAATGAGAAAAACTTAACAATTTAGCAACTTAACATTTTACGAAGTGCTTCTTAAGAAAGTAAAAGTAATGTTACATAGCATTTCTTAAAAAAAGTAACCAGATTACAATTTATGTAATTTTATGCAGTATAGAAAAAAAAAAAAGATCAGACTAGTAGTTAGACATACTAGTGGTGGGTACAAGAAATCTTAAAAACAGACCAGTTTGAGCTGAATACTTTATATGCAGGTTTTACAAGACTGGCATATATATGCAGTCTTGAGCTAAGAGGTTTGTAAAGGGAGAAAAGTGTGGCGAGAAAGCAGAAGAGGGTAATGGGGTTTACGTTTAGAACGTTTGTAGGTAGTTTGGAGTGAGTTAGAATGAGCTAGGATAATTTACATAGTTGGTTTTAGTCTGGGGCAGTAGTCTGGCCAGTCTGTTAGGTGAACTAGGTTTATTTATGGAATTCAAAGCTGCACCACTGAATCTCCTAAAGAGCAAAGCATCTGTGCCTGCAGTATAATCTGACAAAGAAATGTATCCCAGTATTTCAACCAAAGAGTACCACCTCCCTCTTAGATAGATGATGCTCAGAAAAACATTTAGATTTTTAACACTACTGTAATAATTTAGACCAACTTAGGTTGAGGTATTCCTGTAGCTTTGTATTAATTACTCACATTAACTGTCATATATGGCTGTTTCGATGTTTGTCTCTCCTTGAATAATCATTATTATAGCTGGATAATTATCCATGATTATTATACTCTCTAATATTTACTGCATTATTCTCGTGTCCAGTGATCATATAAATAAGCTGCTATTTCTTCAGATTCCTCGACTGTGTCTCCATAGGGATGTGACTGATTTGTTGTCCTTGTATACATTTTGCTTCAATACTTATAAAATGAAGTAATCTCTTACTCAGCCAGCTGCACGGCATGGACAGATTAAGACTTGAATGTGACCAAAATGTATTTATTTAATGACATTTGTTCACAAGGGAAGTCTGACTGGGGAATAACCTGTTTTCAGCAGAGGCCTGGGAAGAAATACTCCAATTACCCAAAAGCAAAACATTAAAATATAACAAATATAAACATTTAATTGGAATTGTTATTTCTATAAGTACAATATAATACAACACAGTCCTAAACCTTGTCATTTTTACAAGTATAATACAGAGTAACCACAGAAATAGTAAGATTGTCTAGTGAGAGAACTAAGCCTAATTTCTTTAAATTAGAAGAGGTGAAGAGAGAACTGGAAGCAAATGTGAGATAAGTACGGACAATATGTGAATTCAAAAGACATAAAAAATGGAGGTGTTTAGTTGGGAAAAGGATTATTAATAAGTGAACAAAGAGATGAGAGAGAGTGAAAATTTGTTACTAAAGAAAGGAATATGTGTATACATGAAAAGAGAAAGTATGTGTGTAAAGTTAATAGAGAAAGATATTTCCAAATTACAAATGAGTAATTGAAGGATATGTACTTCGGTAGCAAAGCAAGTGAGTAAGATTTTCAACACTGGAACAGGAGATGGTAGTATGGTAGGGAAAATGGATAGTAAAATGATTACAGCTGGAAGAAGTGAAGAGAGAAGATGGCTGCATAAAAGTGAGGTGATTGTTAAAATTGTGGTTAGAAGATGAAGGTGGGATGAAAGAGAAAAAGTAGATGATCAGTCAAGGCCATACTCAAATTTATGGAATTCAGATATACACCAGTGAAGTTCCTTAAGATTTAACTATCTGTGAATAGAGTACAATCTCGCAAGGAAATCTGTGAAAATGAAACTCACAAAGATGACCCAGGACTGAGTACAGATTTGGTTGTTGGAAGATTTGGTGGGGGAACAATAAACTGAGTGTCTTCTGTCTGTTCTGACATCTTGGAAGGAGTAAGGCAGACTGACCTGCTCCTATTCCAGCTTCAGGCTGATGCAAGGCAGAATGACCTGTTCCTATCCAAGCCTCAGGCTGATGCAAGGCAGACTGACCTGCTTTTATTCCAGCTTCAGGCTGATGCAAGGCAGACTGACCTGCTCCTATTCCAGCCTCACGCTGGTGCAAGGCAGACTGACCTGCTCTTATTCCAGCCTCAGGCAGATGCAAGGCAGACTGACCTGTTCCTGTTCCAGCCTCTGGATGAAGCAGGGTTACATAAGCAGTATGGATCATGTTGTGTACACTGTGAAATCAAGCAACTTATGGCACTGTATCTGTAGCTCAGTAATGGGCTGTAATTTGTATGTATTATAGGCCATCATTGTGCACCGCTGTGTCAGCAGTGCTGATGATCAAGGACAAAGTAAACAATAAAAATCACTCTCTCTCTCTCTCTCTCTCTCTCTCTAGCTATGTGCACATGGGCATAAATGGCAAGGGCTGCTGAGTAGTCCCATGGTCAGGGTAGCATTAGATTCTGTCCTTAAATGTGAACAGGCCAGGTTCAAGGTGATAACACTGATAAGGGCAGCTTCCTGGTATATGAACTGGAAGAAAGAGGTAGTGGTGGAACAAAGAATCAAAACTGCTTGGATGATGCCCCTCTGGTCAACTCACTTTGCATGGGAATGAATGACCTCAAGAAACACTGAAAGTAGCTGAATGTTGGAAAAGATTGGGGGGCATATAGAAATCGCCTCTGTCTCAAAGTGCCTCCCTGTAGATGATACAGATTCTAGGGGGCTCAATGTACTTGACATCCAAAATTGCTTCATTCTAAAACTATTTACCTGGACCTCCCTGAACACTTTTCATCCTCTGTTTTTTTCTGTCTAGTGAAATGGACACTTTTCAGTCATTAACTGGTCCTTCCTGGACATCTTTCTGTCATTACCTATACTAAAAGATCCAGGGTAAATGCAAATTAAATGAGCAGTCTAAAGCAGACAATCATCTACCATTAACTGTAAGCAGAGCATCAGTCTATCACTTAGATCTTAATAGCTACATGTTACTCTTGCTTCACACTAAACTTGAAGAAATCTGTAACCAGTTACTTCAAGGACATTATGGAACTTCACTGTTACATCAGAAAAGATGTTAAACTTCAGCTCTGCCCTCACCGCAACATACTGGTGAACTTTATGACCACCACTTTATAAATGGTATCGCTATGTGTTTTTCACACTGTATTAGACATTACTTGTGCTTTTCTCTGTACAAGTTGTTGGATTCGTATACTTCAGTCTCCCTCATAATAGGACATTGGGCAGAGATGGATTTACTCAGTTAACAAATGCCGCTGTACATGGAAGTGAATATTTATTTATTTATTTACTGCATTGGTTGACTGGGAAAGTCCACTGGGCCTAGGAAGAGCCCATTTTCAGTGGAGGCCCAGGGCGAAAAGCTCCATATTAATTACATACAGAAGTAAAAATGTTAATACATAGGACATTTTAAGCAGCACTATCATTTCATTAATTACATACAAATGATCCTTAACTACATGCAAGAGTGAAGCATGTTGATACATATAATTAATTATTTTGAGCAGTACTATCACATGAAAAGAAAGTAATAACAGAAACATAATGATGTTTTACAGTCAGGTATAAATATGGAAGTAATGATGCCATGTATTTGAGATAACATGACTATAAATATGTTTGTAGAGTTCTTAGCTGAGGACAGCTGACTTCAGGGTAGAAAGCAGGTGACAGAAAGGCTGAAGGAGGAATAGTCAGTCAAGGTGACAGCAAGGAGTCAGAATGGTACAGAGAAGAAGAGGGTAATATTTTTAAATGATTGGTAGAGGTTGAGGCTCCAGAGTGGGAAGACAGGTGTTGGGGTTATTTGTTGGGGTACAGGAGCATACCCAGTGAGAGGAGAGATGTAATTTGAGGGATTTTTTTAAAGGAAGCAGGATTACTGATTGTCCTGAGTGAAGGAGAAGGATTATTCCATAACTTGGCGACAGCATGAGAGTACAGCATTTGGCTGGCTGAGAGTTTGGGTTTCTCGACAGACAACAACATTTTGTTTTCAGACCTGAGGTGGTGATTGGGGTGGTACATGGTCAGCATGGATGACAGGGAAGGGCAGCTTTCAGGTTGTCAGATTATCTTGTGGGCTGTAGTTAGCTGTAGAGAAGTAAGATGGTGAGGGTGTTCTAGTCAATTTAGTTGTTGCAGAGAGGAGCAGTGGTGGGTAAAAAATGTTGTGTTTGTAACAAATCTAGCGACTTTGTTGTAGCAAGAGTCTAGTTTATTTTTAAGGAGAATTGTAGGTTGGTGAGGATGGGGCCATTGTATGGAAGAGTTGGAAGTAGGAAGGATGAGGCCAAGGCCTCTTCAGCAGGGAGACTAAGGAAATAGTTGTGCCTATAAAGGGCACTTAGCTTTTGATGTTTTTTTCGATGTTGCTGTGGATGTGAAGGTCAAAGGTTAATTTGTCATCAATAATGACACCTAGCGATTAGGTACTAGGGATAACTTCAATGATAGTGTTGTTATGGGAATGAACAGCAAATAGTGACTTGTTAGCAGGGCTACATATTGTGGGGGTATATAATAAAAGAGTTTTGTTTTATTGGGGTTAAGGGCGAGGTGGTTCTGGGACATCCAGTGCTCAGTAGAGGTTAATGCTTCTTGGGTAAGATGCTGTAATACAGTGACAGATTTAGAAGAGCAGATGATAGTTGGGTCATCTGCATATTTGATGACAGTACTGTGGGTAAGAGTATTATGAAAGTTATTGACAAATATACTGAAAAGGAGGGGACCCAGAACTGAACCTTGGGGAGCACCTGTGTTAGTAGTAATGAAAGTGGAAGAAGAATGCTGCAATATGGTAGACTGCTGCCTATTGCTGAGATAGTTAGTAAACCATTGTAGAGTGGGTGGAGATAGGCCGAGGTTAGAGAGTTTAGTAAGCAGTAGGGGAGTGGGAAATGGTGTCAAATGCCTTTGATAAATCAAGGAAGAGTGCAGAGACTAAGGAGCCAGCATCATGAGCTCTATTTACTGTGTCTAAGATGGAAATGAGGGCAGTGTAGGTGCTATGGCCTGGTCTAAAGCCATATTGAGTGGGGGGAAAGCATTTTGTGTTTTACTGGTTGACTAATGAGCTGTGTATGAATACACTTCTCTAGTATTTTAGAGATGGGGAATGAATGGTGATAGGATGGAAGTTTGAGGTGTCAGAGTTGTTGCCGCCTTTACGAAGAGGGATAACAAATGCTTTCTTTCACATATTTGGTATACAAGTTTCTTGAATGGACCTGTTAAGGAGGATGCTAAGATGATATGCAATGGAGGGGGCTGCTAGTTGTAGGTATTCTGCAGGTAAATCATCTGGGGCGTTGGTACATGGTTTTAGTTTATGAAGAAGTTTTTGGATGGTGGATGCAGGAATGGGTGATAATGAGAAGATGGGTAGCGGATTTGAAGGGTTATGTGCTGATGGTGCTCCTAGTGGGTCAGGGTTGATGGGTGGGAAGGTAGTAGTAAGTTTGGTGATAGTGTCAATAAAGTATTTATTGAAGAGTGAGGCTTGCTCTGAGGGAGTATTTTCTGGGTTTGGGCATGGGGTATTGTTAGTTCCTGGGTGGAGTAAGGAGTTGATTGCTCCCCAGAATTTCTTGGGATTTTGTTTATGCTGGTCTTGAATAGCTTGGAAGTATTCTTTTTTGGTTTTGACAACTAAGCATTTAGTCTGATTGTAAAGTTGTTTGTATTGCATGAGGTTGGTAGGTGTTTTGTTTTTTTGCCAGGCTTTGTCCCTAGAGGACATAACTTGCTTTGTGAACTTTGCAAGCCAGCAAGCATGTTTTGCTTTGACTCTCTTTAGTCAGAGAGGGGAAAGACTATTTAGAATCCTGAGAAATGTAGAATTAAAGAATTCCACAGCTTCATTAAGTGGAAGAAATATAAGTGGGCTCCAGTTGGTTTTCTGCAGGATGTCATTGAGGGTATTTTTGGAGAAGTGGGATAGATCTCTGGTATATCTATATTGGTGTATGTTTGGTATAGAGATGGGCTTATGTGTTATGAATGATGGAGAGTGGTTGCTAATACTGTCAGGGAATGTGCTGGAGGAAGAAATTTTGTCAGGATCAGAAACCAAGATCCAATCCAAGGTTGATCCTTTGTGTCTGTTTTTGTCAGGTCTGGTAATGTCAGAGATTAGCTGAGAATAAATGTGGAGGTTGATATTAGTAGATGGGTTGTTATTGGATATGTCTAGCCAGTTGATATTGATGTCACTTAGAATGATAGTTTTGTTTTTTATGTTGTTGATTGTCCAGGCAAAAATTTCTTCTAGAATAGGAGTATTGTTTCCTGGGGGGATGTATATGACTATGATGCAAAGGTTTTTGCAGTTATTGAGTTTTAGAAAGGTAACAAGTAGCTCTGCAGTGGACAAGGGGGGGGGGGTTAGATTTAGAATATGGAATAACTGTAAAGGTGCTTGGGAATAGTAAGCCGACCCCTCCGCCTTTTTGTGGAGTCTGTCAGCTCTGAGGCAGGGGTAGTTTGAGGGCTAGAAATCCCACATCTTTGATATATGGTTTTAGCCATGTTTCAGTGATGGCGGTATAATCTGGTTTATGTTGATTTAGCCATGCATGCAGTTGGGGAATTTTATTTCTAATGCTCTGGAGATTAATTGTGGTGAGGTTTAGGCATTTTGTGGAATTGGTGGAATTATGAGAAGGGGAAGAAGGGGGAGAAGAGCCTGGGTTAGGATGGATATCACCACATAGGACTAGGTTACAGAGAACTGGGAAATTGCTTGGTAGGGGGTTCTTTTTTGTGTTGTTGAAGTATTTGTAGACATGGTAACAAGGAAGGCTGTGTTGTGTAGAGAGTAGGGTCAGTTTCTTTTGTAAGATTATATCAGTTCCATAGAGACTAGAACAGATTGCAGTATAGCTGGGGAGGGTGTGAATGTGGGGTGATGTAGAGGGGGTGGCTGGAGAAGGAAGATAGGCTGAGTGAAATGATGATAGTCTTAGAAGGAGAGAGGTAGAAAGTAAATATACAGAGAAAGATGTTGAATAAAAGACATAGCTGTGTAATGTTTAATGAGGGGGGGTTAGGGTGAGTGTTGAGGAGTATGAGTGAGGGTGGGGTGTATAGGTAGGGCTGCAGGAGTTGAAGACAATGTAGGATATATGAGAGTGTAATGGTGTATTCAAATTCCTGAATCTTCGTTGTGGGCAGTTATGTGTGGTGGGAGGTGGGACTATGCAATTCTTCACCTATATAAAACATTGCAAAAACAGCAAAATTGTTACTGCCCTTTTAACTCTGTCCAGTCTTAGAGTTCTGTAATATCAGTGTTGAATGATCATGTTGGGATAATTATTTACAGAATTATAGAATGCACTCCATACAAAAACAGAACATCCATCAATTTCAAAATACATGGATCTCACTTTTAAATATCACCAACACAGTGACTAATGACAATGGTGGGTTTCAACCATACCTATCAACTGTACAGATTTTCACAAAAAAGGCTAGATTTTGCCTCATATTTTTGGTCTGTTTTTCATAAAATTGTGGTTTTCTTGCAAATGATTGGCTAATCATTAAAGATTAAAGTTAGAAAAAAGTGACAGACATTTGAGTTTCAGACTTAATACCCTTCAGAAAATTCAAGCTAATGCAAAACCTGTTATTCTATCAACTTTCTAAGTTTGCAATATTTACCAATTGTCCCTATTGTGGGGCCTTTGTACCCCTGTTATTTATGACTTTGTCCAGAACTCTTACTCTAAGAGGTTGATAGGTATGGGTGGGAACTGTGCACTATGTAACCTGTGCTGGGAAGGGGTGAATATACAGACACCAGATGATGTCTGTGCTTTCTTGGATATCAGCATTTATTTATTTTATTTATACTTTATTGACAGGTTAGTCCCATTAGGCAAATGGTTTATTTTTAGGGGACATCTGAGGTGGTATTTATACTAACAAAGTGAAATTTGACCAGGGGACTGGGGAGCTTCCCCTACTCATTCAATAAGTGCCATAGGATCTTTTACATCCACCTGAGCTACCACCATCTCATACAGATGGGACTGTGATATAACATATTTTCTGAAGGACAGTGCCGACTGCTGACAGGGTGCATGTCAGAACACAGTCAGTCCTCATGCTGCCCCACTGGATCATTGTAAGAAATTGTCCTGTAATATCAGTATATGGTGGGTCAGGCATTTTTTGGTGAAGCAACCAGCACATGACTGTGCGGCCTCTTTAGATTGTGCTGTGCATATTATGTGTCTGCTCACTGTAAATAGCTGTATGCCCCACATTTACAAGCAGATACTTGGTGCCTATGCAGAGGAAGTACCTAAAGTTCTCCTAAATATAGACTGATGTGCAACTGCAGGACATCCATGAGTTCAGCTGGCAGATACTGGACATAGATAAGAGCTACTGGGCAGTTCATGAGCATGTGTGGTTTGTGCTGGCGGTAAATGTGAGTATAATTAGTGGTCACAACAAGGCAGCCCCATCAAGTCCCTTGCATGAACTCTGATATAACCCTGCATGTACTCCAGAAGGCCCACACCATTGCTCAGGAGAGTACAGCCATGGAGAAGTTTCTGTCGTCCTTGTCTAGGTTGAACAAAAGGGCAATTATATCTGTTGCAGGCCTTGATGTAGGAGATACAATGGATGCACCATTCTGTGTCTCTGTTCAGGACGTACCAAGTAGATACTTCTTTATGTCACTAACATTTTAATGAAATGTTTGTGTCATGAGTTTTGAGCTGCTAAACACCACCATGTTTTTTTCTACATATACATCTAGGATACAGACACAAATACATACCATGCAGGGTACATCTGATTACATTTTTTCATACCTATTATCAATATATCAATATCAGTAGTGAAATTGTCACGTTAGTAATTGTTGCACACATGTGTTTATCCTTCTGCTTTCACAGAAACTGCAGTTATGACCATAGAACAGAGCACACCTGATATTGGTGCTGCAATGGCCACTGAGAGTGATGGTGGCCTTATTGTTGTACAGTCTGTGGCGCAGTGCCACTTTCAGCAATGTTGGCAGTAGAAGACAGAATACCACCCACGTTTAGTGACTCAGTTCTGCTGCCTGTGGATACCTCCCCACTCCTACAGTGCCCATGGAATGACAGGTCATGCCCAGCACTCCTACTCAGTGAATATCATCAACCTTTGCTTATGCATATGCTGTGGACAGTTCTGGCTCTACAGAGTGTGGGTCAGAGGTCAGGAGTGATGGCCAGTGCCATACCATTCAACCTTTTAGTGCTAGAATTTTGAACCAAATCATGGATAGATTTTAAATACTGTTCTTATAATGTTAGAAAGTGGTTAGAATAACACATTTTGTATTAGTATGCATTTTTTGAGGGATATGAAGTTTAAAACTCAAATGTCTGTCATTATTTTGTAACTTCAATCTTCAAAGATTTGTCAGAAGTCTATATATTTTTATAAGGAACAGACCATAAATATCAGGCAAAAATCTGGGCATTCTGTGAAAATCTGAACAGATGGAAGCCATCATTGTTATGGCTCCCAGTCATTGCCTGAAATTGTTGTTACAATGGGTATTACACAACAGATGTGCAGGGTAGAAATCCACCACTGTAGACAGGATAGGTATAATGTGTGGCCTATGTGGCAACATATGTGAGGGCATACTACACCTGAATCAACTGACTGGTATTGTGGCTAGTCAGGTGAATGCCTTCACTATATCAATGTGTTCATCTGCAGCCACATGACAGGGCAGACACCATTCCTGTGGCGCTTGTCATCTGCCTCCACCGTGGATACACCCCCTATGGCAGGTAATCATGTTCGCATACTGCCACCTCCTTCACAATACCTACACATGGTGTAGCATGCCATGGCTGGTCTATATCAGCATTTCGAATCCTGAAAATGCTGAATGCAATTTAACCGAAATGAAATGTTCAAAATCTCAAAAGAGCGAACTGACGGAACATGGATTTCTTTTCCAGGGAAAGAAATCGGTGTTCCGTGCAAAAAAAAATGTATATTTTAAACACTAACAACCCCCACAACCCCCCTACTTAAATATACCAACTCCGAGACCGCAACACAGTGGAGGAAATAGCAAACTCTGATGACGGCCCACCAATTTCTTTCCCTGGGAAAGAAATCGATGTTCCATCAGTTCGCTCTTCTGAGATTTCGAACATTTCAGTTCGATTAAATTAAATTTGGCGTTTTCAACATTCGAAATGCTGATAGGAACCCTGCTATGGCCTTCCAAGCAAATGTGGAGTGCATGGTGGTCAGCCACATGGCACTACCAGAAGGGAGTGGTCTCAAGGTCTGCCATTGGGCCAGTTACATTCTTCAGACGGGATGCTTCTGTGGTCGAAGATGTTCATGGATTGCATCATTTCCACCTGAGATCCCACAATAACTGTCACACACACACACACACACACACACACACACACACACACACACACACACACACACACACACACACACACACACACACATGGTGCAACATTTGCATAAACTATGTCCCTTAGAATCCATTCTGAACACTGTCCAGTACCACAGGACACCCACCCACCTCAGAAAGCACTACCCTATCTGTACATACTATACCCAGATCCCCCAATCTCCCAGACACATATCATACAATCCCTTCTGCATCCTTAGTTCACCCTCTCCCACCACTGTGC
This sequence comes from Protopterus annectens, assembly GCF_019279795.1. Lineage (NCBI taxonomy): Eukaryota > Metazoa > Chordata > Ceratodontiformes > Protopteridae > Protopterus > Protopterus annectens. Next base: position 1,395,246,650 of record NC_056728.1, read on the forward strand.
CCATTGATGATTCTTGTCACTTCACTCCTCCCCATCTGTATGTACATGATGACAGCTGTGTCCTGCTTACCTGCTGTGCCACATGGACACATAATGTCTGATATACAGCATGGCCAGACAGTGCACTATAAAACATTGCCTTGGTATGGTATTTCAAGCATCAGTTTTAGTCTTCATTGTGTTTAATTTGACCTTGAGTTGTGGACCAAATGCCATCTGCGTCATGTGATCTTCCTCTTCAGATTGCTCCTCTACCACTTCTTCCAATCTGTCTGGTCCTCCAGCTGCAATACTCTGTTCTATCTGTCTGCATACCACCACAATGTGCAGAACATCTTGATGCATTTTTCCACAGCATATTGCAATGCACCACCACAAGAATGTAAGTTGCAAAAGCAGGCCTTTGCCAGTCTGAGCAGACACTCAGTGATGTTGCAGGTCTGCAACAGTGTGGGGTTGTTTTGTATCTTAACCATAATTTGTGGGTTGCATATTGATACCATGAGTAAGGATTATAATGAGATATCCCTATGCAAAGTCATCCCACATAGATCACTGGTATAAGTCAGACATGTGCTAGATGTGGAAATGATGGGAAGTACCTGGCTGGTCTACAGTCACATTGTATATTATATCCAATGTATTGTATGCTATCTGATAGAGTAGAAGCCATTCCAGTTGATATACTACTGTCCAAGTTGGTCAGGCAGGACCATGGTTGTGATGTGAGTGCAATCAGTGGTCTCTAGAATCTCAAGGAAATGGGCTATCTTGCAAAATACCTTCATAGTATAGTTTCCCTTCTCTGTTGTCCTTGGGAATCACATATGCCCCTTCACATGCTGCAGTATAACATCAAGGAACTGATATAGTATTCATGAGGTGGATGCCTGTGATGCATCTATCATGTCCCCGATGGTCACTGAAAGGTCTCTGTAGCAACGATCGTCAAAGCTACCCATGCTTTAATGTTCAGAAGGATCAGTATTCTACACATCACATATGATTCTTTGTCAGAACAACATATGTCTACCAGCTGTCATGTGATGTCTTTGTCCACATGACAGATTTGACTACATCCTGAAAGAGAGATGACAGTTTAGACAGATCATTCTGAGGCATAGAAGTTGCTGGTGCACCTTGTCATGGATACTATCTGTGGGAGCCTACAACATGTACAGTTCAGTTAATATGGCTGCAGTTCATAGGTTCATAGGTGATTACTAGGCTAATGACTCCAGGGAGCCTTTTCAAGTCTAGTCATGTTTCCCAAATGTATTTCACAAGTTTTGATACCCTATGGCTGGTCAAGTACATGCTGAAAGGGGCATTGTACTCAGTGACTGCTCTGATGAGGGCTGAGTGCATTGTGCTGTACATTTCTGAATCCTTCTCACTATCTCAATATCACAGTGCAGCAGCATTTCAGATGAAAATTTGCTTATGCAGTGTAGAACATTATTTAATGCATAGTTTACTTTTATCATTAAGCACCAAATAAGGAACAAAATGCAAAAGATGTAAAGATAAACTAATGAGTACAGAAAGTCAACAGACAATCAAATACTGCCATTTTCAAACCTTCTAACAGGAAAATGAGTACTCATCATAACATTACATACTAAAAAATAAAATGCAAATGTACAGCTGCAATAAAGACTATTAAAACATTAGTTTGAATAATACTGTACAAGCATTAAGGTAACAGCAATAATAAAATAAAATATAAAGTCTCAAAAATATATGCAGACTTAAAGCTATAATTAGACTCAAAGCTTACAGATGGTCATGGTTTAATTTTAAGGTGCTTGAAACCTGACGATGAAAAAGTCAGACCCTGTGGCACAGATATCTCCACTAGAGGATAAATAAAGACTTACAAGATTCCTATGTATGACACTGTATTGGTTATAGTTTATTTTAAATATTTTGGAATAAGTTCACATTAAGGAAATTGCTGGAAAAAGATGCGGCATCGGATTGGAGTGAAGAACAAGAAGAGTTTTGATTTGCCGAAAGTCATGCTGAAAAAAGTGCCCATAGTGAAATATTCTGATGTGAATAAGCCAATTACACATTTGTGTAGTTATGGAGATATGGTTTTAATGCAGTGGCAGCACTCCACTCGCTATATACCAGGGTTTAGTACCAAACATTCCTTCAGACCAATAACCTCACATCACATTACCTGTAACCCTAATTTGGCACTTCTGAAGATTTAAATCAATCTTTAAAAAAATCCAGCTATCACTTCATTGCTGACAAGCATACCTCTCAACCTGGAAACATCAAAAATCTGGACAAAGGCCCATGAAAAATAGGTACAAATTTGTACACTGATTAACATAAAATTTGCAAACATAATAATGCAACCCCACTCACTCCACTGGAATTGTGGGATGCCAACTTTCAAATGCAAACTGGAGAACAGACAACCAAAATATGGCCCCAGCTCAGACCCTGTAGTAAATAGTAACCATTTTTAAATGTGTAGCAATGATGTTCACTGGGAAGTTAGAAGATGAATGTTAGGATTTTGTTTTCGTTGACTTGCAGTATGTGGGTTTTGTGGTAACAGTAGGGCATTTAATGGTAGGCAATATTCTAATCTTAGCAAAAGAATATTATACTTTGCTAGGACCTCCAAAAGTCATTCTCCATAGCCTACTGGTCAGTGGTATAGGTAGAATTTGTGCCGCCTGGGACGGTTTTTGAGTTTGCCGTCCTCCCCCCTACACACACAAAATCATGGTCGAATGTGGACCCCCATACACAGCCCTCCCCCTGTAGCTATTCCAATGTCCCATTACTTGAATATTTCACCCCATTTACCATAAACACTGTAATGTGCATACTGCTTTACTTCTACAATGATTATTTGAATTTCATTTAAAACTTTTATTTTACATTTTATAGCACAAACACTAATAGACACCTGCTAAACAAGGCAATACAGTCTCACAATGAAAATAGACTTAGCATTAAAACTTCTCTGCCCTTGAAACTCACATTCATTGAAACAGCATTGAAACCCACATTCAAAGAAAATGCATCTGGCCAGTAGCAGATAAAGATTACCTTTGGGCTGTTTTCAAATCATAGGCCCCTTGGACAAGAAACATACATGTGTTCTTTGATACATCTACCTGATTGTATTAAATTATATTCCTTGTATAATACAGCACATTTGTTAGATAACATTTTAAATGTATTGTTTTGAACATGTTTCCAGTAAGCAATGAAATAAAATGACAAACCAATAATGACAAAACTGCCCAATTCAGAACATTTCCATCATAAAAGTCTACTCAAACATCTACAATCCACCAGTGTCAGTAAATATGCACAACCTCTGCAGAAGTAAAAGTCATCTAAATAATTCCACATTAAAGAGATCTGCAACTAATGAAAAGGTTGTGGCTAGCAAACAACTTTTTATTTCATTGTTTCATATACAAATAAAGTGCCTGTTGCCCTTGAGGAATAAATTGCCAATGTTACATGAAAAAATGATAAGTTAGTAATATTGCAATAGGGAATGGATAGCAAACTGATAACAGGTTCATAGTTACTAGGTATCTCCACCAAACAGGACATTCTCAAGATTGCAGCATCCACCCCTTTTAAAAGTTCAACACAGTACAGTGTCAGCAATCCATCTACATACTGTGGAAGTAGAACCCACAGCCTTCTGCATCAAAAGCAAGCATTCTATCTGCTGTGCTACTAACAACACAAACAGACTCGGCATACGCAGCACTAAACTTCTCTCCCCACTGAAGAACTATAGACAAGAAATCTGGAAAAAGCAAGATGAAGGCCCAAAACCAGGGACACATTTTAAACATTGCTTGTATAATCGTAGAAAAGTTGCTAGAATAAAATGTTTTGTGTTACCATGCATTTCCTGAAAGATAGGAAGACTGAAACTTAAATGGCTATCATTATTTAGTGAATTCTGTTCTCACTGATTTGCCAGAAAACCACACATTTTAAGAGGAACAGACCAAAAGTATGAGCCAAGCATTCCAGACATTCTGTAAAACTTTGGGCAGTTAAGAACTATGGACAACTCTTTGACTCACAAGTGGTGGTATGGGTAGAGAATTTAGGCTCTTGCTTCTTGTACTCAAGGTACAGGGCTTGAGTCTGAGTAACCCTAAACACTTAAGTGGGGCATTTTATACACACGCGCGCGCACACACACACACACACACACACACACACACACACACACACACACACCCTAGTAGTACACTTGCACATAAAAAAATCAATGCAATAGCAAAGCAAGTTTCTCTCGGACATAATGCAGCGAGCCCAAAGAAAACGGACTAGTAGTACAGTCTTTTTTTACCTTACCTGGAGGAGCTGAGAGAAGAAAGATGTGCTGTGCACTGCTTGAATAAGAAGAGGAAAAACCCACTGACCAGTCTGACTCTGCAGCTCTTGACTGCTGCACTTAAATAAGTTTAAATTAAGTAGTAAAAAAAAACTTCTGACAGGCTGTCTGCCTCGTGAAACTGACATCATTAAACATACCCTGCACATGATGATGTCGTCCCAAAAAAAAAAAAAAACATAAAAAAAAAAATTGGGAAATTTGGAAATTAAAGGGGCCAGTTGAGAATTCTTGGCACCCCAAAATTTTGCCCTCAAAACCGGTATTTACCAAGGAATTCGGTACAGTTTGAGAGGTCTGAAATGAAGTGCCTGAGAAGGGTAGTAGGATGCACATATCGAGAGAAATTTATTATTTATATGCTAATTATGCAGTCAAGCGCATGTTTTAATCTTTCTGTAAATATCTCAATAAACATGCACTCAAAGAGGAATTTCCAGCTGTCATGTGAAAGTTTATGCCTGGTTAACAAAAGTAATCTAAGAATATATATCTAGGTTGTACAGTTTTAAGATATGACAGTTTGTCAATTCTGGGATTGAGTGCATTTTAATATATTATAGTGTCTATGGAAAAACGATGAATGCACTGACTATTATCATTGTAAAGGATACTTCTGCCATATAATGTTGCTATTTCTACAGTTTTAATAGCTTTTATTGTTCACAAAATATTTACATATATATTTCTTATTCCTTTTAAGTTGATTTTCCAGAAAATGCTCTGTAATGCAAGCATGAATGTAGGCTGCTAGAGGTGTGACATTCAAGACCACATTGGTGTTGATGAGTTAAGATTAAAGTCTTTAACAGCATTAAGGCAGTCCATCCATCCATCTACCCATCTATCCACAACCCCTTTTTCCCATTTTTCCCATTTTTTTTTTGCACATGGGGTTGGGGTGTCACTTCAACAGTGACAATCATCTACAGCCAAGGTTTACACCACCAGGTAGCTAGCCCTGCCACGGTAGTCCTTCCACACCAGACACTCACATGCACACTCACATCTATGGCCAATTTCCAGCGTCCAATCCATGTACTGCATGTCTTTGGAATGTTTGAGAAAATCGGAACATCCAGAAGAAACCCCCATAAACACAGGGAGGACATGCAGACTCCACAAAAAGACACCCCAGCCAAGAACTGAACCGGGGAACCTCTTTCTTTGAGGAGACAACTCTATCTATTGTGTCACTGTGCCACCTATTAATGGCTTAGGATATTAGTATTAGGACATCTGGAAAAACTAGTCTTTTTAACAGTGCTTTAGAATGTTTTACATGGGTTTAAACAGTTTGCATTCTATACTTTTCTGTAACACAGTTTCATTTGTTTTTATTCTATAAATATTTAAAAGATGATATGTTATAAATTTAGTATAGTTGTTAGTATCTGCCTTCCAGGCTTTCCATACTGTACCTCTAGAAACATTTAAGGTGTGTTTTTAATCAGGGTATATACTGGTATGTGTCTGAGTGTTAGTGGACAAAGCTTTTCCTGAATAAGGCAAAGCAGGTTAAGAAGGTAGAAACTGTACAAGCTGGAATATTACAGTTATAAATAGACAATAAGTTGTCACTTTCAAGTTCAGTTAGTAGCACTGATTTGGCAGGCTAATGAATAGATCTCAGAGGGATGAGTACAATATGTAATAGATTAGCAAGTTTTCTTACATAAAAATAAAAAGCTTCTCCACCACCCATCCGTGGTCCTAGAGGTTTTAATAAAACTGAATGCACATTGTGCTCCTTTACACAGGTATTAAGTAAGGGTACAAACAGTATTACAGATAAACAACATGTACAAACATACCTTCAAATTGTTCAGATTTTTGCAGAATATCCAGCTTTTTTGCCTCATATTGTAGTCTGTTCCTCATAAAAAATTATGTTTTTCTGGCAATTCCTGAGGATTGAAGTCACTAACTAATAATGCACATTTGAGTTTGACTTCACATGGTTCAAAAGTACAGTTTTGTACCTACCATAAATGTAGATGTTCGAGTGCTAATACAGCTGCAGTCATAACAGATGGGTTCGCCTGCCATCAGGCGGGTCCTCGGTCGGCCGAATTCCAAAGTCTAGGTCCGGTGTCGGTTGTCGTCACTTCTTCGCTGACATCAGTGTGACAGGGGTATAAAAGAACCAGCCGACGCCATTTTCTTCAGTTTTTCTTGCCCCAGATGTCAGGTGCCCCCAGAAGGAAGGCAATACATAAATTTATGTAATAAAGCAATGCAATATAATCAAAATACAGTAGTTGCAAGCAAATACACCATAAATGAATACCCCAATCAGGTTGTATGAGGAGGTGTTAGCCAATAGGCCTGTCCCAAGAGGGGAAGGAGGGAGGGAAACCTGGACTGCAGCTGTATTAGCACTCGAACATCTACATTTATGGTAGGTACAAAACTGTACTATGTTCATCGTGCATACAGCTGCAGTCATAACAGATGGGTAGAATCCCAAAGCTAAGAAAGGGGTGATAGGCACTACATGGAACTAGGAGGAGGCAGGATGCCCTGCAAGACTGCAGTGGCAAAGCCTGCTCTAGTTTTGGAGTACAATGGTAGGTGGTAGTGCTTGGAGAAGGTATGCACAGAATTCCAAGTGGCTGCTTCCAAAATATCTTTGGTAGGAACTCCTCTGAGGAAAGCTGCAGAGGTAGCTGTGGCCCTTGTGGTGTGAGATGTGATGCCTGCAGGTACAATTTTACCATGAAAAGAGTAACAAAAGCGTATGCAGTGGGTTATCCATTTTGAGATTGTCTGTTTGGAAATTGGCTTCCCTTGAGCTCCTATAGCATAAAACACAAAGAGCTGTTCTGTTTTTCTGAAAGGCTTTGTTCTGTCCAAATAATAACACAGCTGTCTGTGGATGTCCAAGGAATGTAGTAGTCTCTCCTCTTTGTTTTGAGGATTAGGGTAAAAGGTAGGTAAGTGGATAGCCTGATTCAAAGCTACCCTGGATACCACCTTTGGCATAAAGGACGGGTTGGTTCATAAGGAAACTCTGTCCTGATGGAAGATGATAAAAGGCTGCACAGCCATGAGGGCTTGTAGTTCCGATACCCTGTGAGCTGAGGTGATAGCCAGAAGGAAAGCTGTTTTCCAGGACAAATATTGCAAATCTGTTGAGGCAGCTGGCTCAAAGGGAAACAAGGTCAGCTTTCTAGAATGAAATTGAGGTCCCAAGCAGGTATTGGTTGTTTCCTTGGGGGCTTTATATTCTTAGCCCCTCTTAGGAACTGTCTTAAGAGGGGGTGAGAGAATAAAGGTGGATCAGTGTTGTATTCTGCAGAAATGGCTGAGGCATGGATTTTGATGGAGGAAAATGAAAGTCCACTGCTTAGCAGCTCAGCTAGATAGTGTAATATTTGAGGTAAATTAAGTTTTCCAGGATTCTGGCCCTTTTTCTCATTCCAGGCACAAAACCGTTTCCATTTTGCGGAGTAAGCTTTTCTAGTAGACGGCCTTCTGGCCTCCAAAATGACATCCTGCACCTCCTTGGAGAGTAGGGTCTGTTGTGATGTTAAGGAATCTTCCATGCGGCCAGATTGAGTGTTTTCAGCTGACTGTGAAGAGTTTTGAAGCTGTGCTGAGTCAGAAGAAGAGGCATTAGAGGTAGGGTCCATGGTGGGGAATGCGTCAGGCTCCTCAGGAGTGGGTACCAGTGCTGTCTTGGCCAGTCTGGAGCAATGAGAATCATCTTTGGTCTGTCTGCTCTGGTTTTTAATAGAACTTTGGGCAGCAGAGGAAGAGGCGGAAAGGCATAAACTGTCATTGTTGTCCAACTGAAAGAGAGAGCGTCCACTCTCCAGGCCTGTGGATGAAAAGTCCTTGAGCAGAATTTTGTCAATTGGTGATTTTTGTGGGAGGCAAAGAGATCTATGTCTGGCCTTTCCCATGCTTGTATTATCTCTGTAAAAACTTTAGGATGCAACTTCCATTCATGTGGATCTGTCATATTTCTGCTTAGGTTGTCTGCCAGTGTGTTTTCCTTGCCTGGCAAGTACTGTGCTTGAAGTTCAATTTATAATTCCAGAGCCATGTTCCAAAGTGACATGGCCAGCCTGCATAGGGGGTATGAATGGGTTCCTCCCTGTTTGTTTATGTACCACATTACTGTGGTGTTGTCTGTCCTTATCAAAAGTTGACCTGGATGCAGAAGGTCTTTGAAAGCTATAATAGCATTTATTACTGCTAGCATTTCCTTTTGATTGATGTGAAGGTGCTTTTCATTTTGGGACCATTTGCCCTGAATGCACCGATCTGTCATGTGCACCCCCCCCCCCCCCAGGCGTAGTCCGAGGCATCTGTAGTGATGACTTGATTTGCTTGAGGCTTGCAGAATGGGAGACCTGTGTTTGTTTGGCATGCTTGAGCCCACCACAGAAATTCCTTTTGAAGACATGGAATTAGTGGTATTATTGTTTCTAAACTGTGGCTGTGTTGAGACCATAGGTTTTTCAGGTACCATTGAAGTTTCCTCATATGCAGCTTTGAACATGGGATTAGTAGGATGCAAGATGCCATGAACCCCAGAGCCTGCAGGATTTTCCTTGCAGTCAGCCTGGTGAAATTTGCTGGTTTTCTGAAGTATTGAGTTAGTTGCCCCTGTTTCTCTGGCGTGAGGTAGGCCATCTGGGTGTTTGTGTCCAAGTTGGCACCCAGGAAAATGATTTTCTGAGAGGGTATTAGCCTTGATTTCTTTTTGCTAACTGTGTATCCCAGAGAATTCAACAACATTATTACAAAAGCCAGATGTTTCAGAAGTATGTGCTTGCTGTCCGCTTGGATCAGGCAGTCGTCCAAATATGGGTATATTTGTATCCCTTGAAGTCTGCAGTAGGCAATTACTGATGCCAGGCATTTCGTGAATACTCTGGGCGCAGTAGATAAGCCAAAGGGCAATGCAGAGAATTGATAATGGGTTGAACCTGCAAGAAATCTGAGGTATCTTCTGCAATTTTGTCTGATTGGGACATGCAGGTATGCCTCCTTGAGGTCCAATGTTACCAGCCAAGACTCCTTGCCCAGCATGGGAAGAAGCTGCTGTAATGTGAGCATCTTGAATTTTGGTACGAGTAAAAATGTGTTTAGGATGGATAGGTCCAAAATAGGTCTCCAATCTTTTCCCTTCCTTGGTACCAGGAATAGTCTGGAATAAAAACCTTGACCTTGTTCTTGAGTAGGTACCTCTTGAATAGCTTTCATGTCCATGAGATCTGAAATTTGTCTTTGTGCCTCTCCCCTTTGATTGTGTGGCAGGTTTGGCATGCCTCTCATTTTTGGAAGGGTGTGAAAATGGAATCTGTAGCCTCTGTTTATAATGTCCAGGATCCATTTGTCTTTTGTGACAATATGCCAATTTTTTGAAAATAATGCCAGTTTTCCGCCTAAGGGTGCTGCCATTTGAGCCTTGCTTGGCATGCAAAGGGGAAAGTCATTGGGCTTGCTTTCTGAATGATTGCGAGTTATCCTCACCACCTCTTTGTGTAGGAGCTTGCCATTGTCTGCCTCTAAACGATCCTTGGGATTGTCCTCTGCCCCTCGGGCGCCTGTATCTACCTCTTTGGGGTCTGTCCGTGGCTGGAAAGGACCAATTTTTGGAAGGCCAATTTCTACTGAAACATGGAGGTTGTACCTGTAGAAAATCTTTCACTGTTTGCATTGATTTAGCCTTTTCCTCCATTTTCTTTAATACCTCCTCAGCTTTAACACCAAATAATACATCCTTTTGTAGAGGGGCATCTAGTAATTTAGCTTTGACATGATCTGGTAAGGTTTGCTCCTTAAGCCAGGCATGTCTATATATGACTGATCCTGTAACAGCAGCTTTACCTGAGGCCTGTAGAGCATCAAAAACACATTGCAAGGTATGTTTACCCACTTGTTCTGCACTATGCATCAAATCCTGCAACTCCTTCAAGTCTGGTTGTTCAGGTTGTGACATTTTGCTTCTCAACTGTGATAACAGAAACTGTTGGTACTTTAACATATGGAACTGGCAATTTAATGCCCTCATGGTTAAGGTGGCCGAGGTGTATACCTTTTTCCCCCACCTTTCTAAAGATCTGGAATTTTCTGGGTCAGCCGCATGGCTTTTGTATAGAAATTGGTGTGAGTCAGGAACCCGGTAGTACCTGTCTGGTTTGACTGGGGCTGGAGGTAAAGAATCTGGGTTAAGGCAGGCCTCCGAATACACATCATCTAGTATGTCTAAGACAGGAGGTATAGCCAGAGGCCTGTGCTGAGGTAGCAAGAGAAAATCCCTAAGCCTTTTCTTGGAATCTGAATACTCTTGGCCTTCCCAGTGGAAGTGTTCCCTTAAGGTATGCAAGGTTTCCCCAAATGAGTAATCCTCTGGATGGGAGACTGAGGGAATAGACTCCTCTGCATCAGAATCTTCAAAAGGGGAGTAAGAATGTTCCTGTTCATCCGAGTGCTCTGAAATAATGGAGGTCTGGTCAGAGGAGGGGGATTCTTCCTCCACTCTGGGCCTTTTGTCCGGGGGGGGGGGTGAGAAACCCTGATAAGAGTAATTAAATCCTCAGCCATTTTAAGCATCTGTTTTTTAGGCATGGGGCCTGGAGAAGGGCCCTGTGTAGCTGGTCTCTTAGAATGCATGGCTGAATGTTCGTAATTTCAGGAGCTGGCCAACCGGCACTTGCGAACTGCTTCTGCTTCGGGCACCGCGCGGCAAGAAAGACTGAAGAAAATGGTGTCAGCTGGTTCTTTTATACCCCTGTCACACTGACGTCAGGGAAGAAGCGACGACAACCGACACCGGACCTAGACTTTGGAATTCGGCCGACCGAGGACCCGCCTGATGGCAGGAGAACCCATCTGTTATGACTGCAGCTGTATGCAAGATGGACATCAATGTGAACACAAATCATGTTACTCTAGCAACTTTCTGATCTTTTAACATCATTATTTAAAATGTCCCTGTTCTCCCTCCAAATTGTTTTGGGCTTTGTCCAGATTTCTTGCTCTAAAAGGTCAAAAGGTAGAAGTAACCAAGAACACAATATTTTTTTTAAATAGTTCATAGGTTAGTACTAAGCTAACTGCCCTTGTGAGCCATTTTAAGCCTAGCCAATTATCCCTTGTGAGACTCAAACCCTGCCCCTTGTGTTTGTAAGGCAAACACCTTAACCATTAGGCCACCCTCCCAACCCTAAGTCTTATGCTTTAAAAAGGAAACTGTGGTCATTTTAACTGAATACCGACTGTACATATGTCTAACTGCCTTATGCTGAAAAACTGTTGAGAAAACAGACTTAGCTTGCTTACCACACAAAAAAAAAAAAAACACCAGCTTATCAGGACTGCTCATGATCACCAACCGTTTGTGAAAATATTTGTGGGTGGGGTGACCGTTGAAAGCCTAAATAAAAGGTTATAGTTATGCATCAACAGGAGGATAAAATGGGCAAAATGTTGAAAAGTAGTCAGGAAGCTCACAGGACTGTTAAAATACGTTATATTATAATTCACTTGATGGATTAATATAAGATTCAGTATTGTACCTGGATATCGGTAAAAAACATTAGCACTGAATGTGTGACAGGCCCTTATAGCTCACAAGTCACAACTGAATATGGGACAATTTCAAATCCTTGGACCTTAATAATAAAAGACTTAAAAAATTTAATAGTTTTAAGTTAATATGAATATTTGAAAGAATAAGAAAATGTGAATATACGTCTGTGTGTGTATTCTGAACACGTACATAAAAAAGGTAAACAAACATTAACAGAAACAGTCCTAGCCCTATTCTGACTGATAGTAGCAATCTCTCTCACAAAGCTGACATCATCACGCATGCTCTGCATGTGATGATGTCAGTGACAGCATCAAAAATGTTGAAGAAAAAACAGGAATTAAAGGGGCCACTCAGGAATTCATGGCAACCAAATATTTGGACCTCAAAACCAGTAAATACAGAGGAATTTGGTATGGTTGAGAGGTATGCTGGCAAGTTATCCCTATTGATGTCCCTGAAAGATCATAGAAATTACCTTAACACCATTGAGGCATTAAATATCAAACCAAATATTTTCTTGTTGGGGACTTAAGTTATCAAGAATCGATTGGCACACTTGCACCTCAAAAATAGTTTACTGAGTGCTTCTGATCCTCTTCTGGACTTACTCTGGCCCATGCTCAAGGACAATAAGGATCATGAGGTTACCTGCTGCAATGTCATATTACTGCTAAGGGCTGTTTTGTATATTACCTTATTTCCCATTCCCTACATAACCCTGCAATGTCAGTGGGTAGATGAACAATGGAGACAAGCTGTCCAACCAATGTGACAACTCAGTCAAGGACGTCCATCATCACACTTTAGAAAATACCCTACCCGTCAAGAATCCCCATGTTGTACCAAAGATGAATCACAGGGAATGTCCAAACATGTGCTTTCCTCTCTAGGATGGGCACACTCATCCTTCTCCGGCCACTACTTCAGATTCCCAAGCCGCTAATCAAATCCAGATTGCCTGGGCTGTAGTGAGGGCTTTATCCTTCTATACCTCAGCAATGACTAGAAGACAGTTCATCACTTCCGAATTTGCCAGTTCTTAGAGACAATGGAAATGCCAAAAATGCTGTTATAAAGTCCGTATGCACAAGACTCAGAGGTCAGTATTTTGAGGATAGACTGGTCCCAAAGAAATAAGCAACAGCCTCTTAGAATTGCAAAAAAAGGGAAAACAAACCTTAAAATTTCCTCCTGTGGCTAAATCCATTCTCTATAAAACTGTGGCCATTCATAACTTATCTGGAAATATTACTGCCACTTTCCTTATGCCCTTGGAGTTTAATTTCTTAGCAGATACAGTTTTATGTAAGATATGATTTTCTAAGGGTACACATAAAACAGATTTTTGTAGACAGTTATGGAAATAGAAGATACTGACCCTGTATATACTTCTGCATTCTGGATTCCACTACAGAGATTTAAATGACACCAGTATGAAAGACATAACTTTCAATCATCAGGTTCAAAAAGCAAGGAGTTTTAAATCCCTTATTTCTACACACAGGTTATCATTCCTTTTTATTGTTTTTTCATCTGTGCCTGACAACTAACAGCTTCTCTCTGATAAGTCATGAACCTATTCATTCTCCCAAATAATTAAAGGAGGTGCTTATCCAGGTATCCACTGAGGTTATTATGACCCTTCACTTGTTTCTTCCCATAAGCAGGCTCACAGGTTCTAGTGCTCCTTTGTCTCAATGGACTCCCAGTCTGGCATTACCCACCTCCCTCTCAGATCAGGGCCAGAGGATCCTGATTCCACCCCAGTATCTGGCATGTGCACCTACAACACTGTGCACTCCCACACATGCACCCTTTGAAGGTTAAAGCAAATGGCTTGGCAGGGCTGAGCACATCTCCATGGCATATAGCACTGCTTGCTATGCACCTACTCCTCCCACAGGCATAGACAATGTAGCCAACTGCACTGCCTCCCTCCCCCATCAGAATAGGCAAGTAGGACTCAAATCCCTCACCACCTCCTCAGAGTCAGGTTATCTGGTTCACATTATGCACTTTATTCTGGTACTCCATGAAGCCTACACACAATATTTTGAAAATACATATTGCACATAATGTTCAGTAAGCTCAACTTTGTAACACAAGCCTCTCAAATTCCATAAAGAAAATGAACGCTCATACTCTGTAAGACTAATCCTAAAACTAAATGTACATATAACCCCAAATCATAACCCTAAAATCCCTGGCCATAGTGCTAATCATGCCTCAAACTATAAAACTAACCTTAACTCTAAACAAACAAACAAACAAAATAAATAGGACATGCTGGAGGGACAGATTTATAACCCAGAGGCTCCCTTCACTCTGGAATAAAATCCCAGTCCAGGTTAGGCAGAGTCCCTCATTGACTCTCTTCAAGAGGAATCTTGATGAGTGGATGGGAGATCGTAGGTTTACCCCGGGTATCACTTCTGTGTCACTGTTAGACTGAGGCACAGTATACTAACCTCGAAAAAGGGGATAGCAAAATTAATTTAAAATGGGTGGCGAAAGCCAAACACACTCTGGCTAGGCTTATAAATGCCCTAGGGCAGATAGCCTAGTATGAACCTATGAACTTATGAACCAAACACCCCAAACTCTAAAACTAACCTTAACTGTAAACAAACTCCAAAATTTAAATGCCGCACTAATCCTAAAACAATACCTAACCCTGATGCTAACCCAAATATTAAAAACATCCCTTTCTCTAATAGTAAATACGACCATAAACCTAACTGTAAAACTAACACTAAGCTTAATTCTTACCCTCTCAGTCACAGTAAGCAAAACTTACCCACTCATAAGCCCAACCAAGACCCCAGTTCTAACCCTAAAGTTGCTATCCTCTGTAACCAATACCTCTAGTGTTTGATAAGAAAATGTAACATCTCATGTTATTGTCAATGGCTCAACAGGTAACACACACACACATTTGATGTTGGACAGTCAGAAGATTGTGAATTATTTTCATTGTCCAAAACTGACACTGTAGTGTACCTCAAATGGGGGTACTATATTCCTTTAGAAGAAATGTTAGCTATTATTTTGAAGAAATGTTAGCTATCTGTCCCTCATGACTGAATTAAAGGCAGCACAGATGAACATAAACAATTCTACAGTACTTTTCAAAAAGAGTACAGTACTTAAACATATACACATATTTGCAACTTCTTCAAAATATGTTTACAAGCATAGAAACAAAAACAACGAAATCAAACATTTGTCCAAGTATATAAATATCAGTTATATACCGCGGTGGTGCTGTGGTAGCATTGTCGCCTCACAGCAAGACATTGTCCCGTTCGATTCTCAGCTAGAGCGTCTTCTGTGAAGACATGCATGAATGGGCATACCTTCATTGAAGGATGTGCGTTAGGGCCGGCAACTCAGCATGTAAAAATAAACTGCCAATCATTAGCGGACCGGAGTTCCGCTGTGGCGACCCCTAACCGGGAAAAGCCGAAATACACAACAACAACCAGTATTCATATGCTCAGTCCTCATCATTTCTCCAAAATCTACAATTTTATTTTTGAAGAACTTTAGGACAGATACTGTATTCCTCCAATATATGCCACATCTGGGAATGATTTATATTATCAAATTTTTCTCTATATCACAAACATCATGTTTCCTTCTTCTTCCTTGTTTAAAATGCTATGAATTATTTCTCCAAGTAAAAATCAACATTTCTTTAACTTTACACCCATTTAATCCTGCCTCTACCATATTCTTTATAATCTTATTTGTAATTTCCTGCTCCAAAGTAATTTCTTCATAAGTTCATAAGTTGTTACTAGGCTTACAAACACTACAGCCCTTACACGACTATGCCTGTACCCCAAACCCATTTGGATCCTGAGTACCATGGGTGTCTGTATGGGAGGCGGCATATTAGTGGGAAGGTAAGTAAGGGATTTTTAGGGCAGGGGTGTTAGTTAGGAAAATACCTTTCTTACTGATGGCCTCTGTTCATAAGGGACATAGGGGCCTGAGTGTGAGCAAGTTTACAATTTCCTATCCTATTGTCAAGGTTTCATTTGAATAGAGTGAGGGCTGAACTCTGTTTTACATGGATGGGGAGCCTATTCCATAGTGTGGGGATCCTTTGGGACACACACCTGTCTCTCCAGCAAGTTCTGTTTATTTTACAAGTGAAGTACAACCACGGATCTAGTGTTTCTGGTGCTGTTTGTTTTGGGCATGTGCAACAGATCAAGCAGGGCTGGGCCTAAGGAAAACCTGTAAGCCAGGCAAATACCTCTTCTCAGAAGCATGTAGGAGACTACATGCAGAGACAAGCCTTTAGGCAATCAGTGTAGGATAGGTATCCATGCCCTGAATTCTCCTGATGAGAAACCTTTGTGGGTGTTCCAACTGCTGCAAGTGTCTGATTAGGTACATGGCAAAGTGAGCACTGTACTCGATGATAGGTCTGATAAGGGACCAGTAGAGTGTTACTATAACTTCCATGGACCTGGATGCCGTACCCTTACCTATAAGGTGGTGACATAGAGTGATTTTCTTACTGTCTTAGCTACATGTTGGTCAAAGGGCAGATGGCTGTCTACATATGTTCCCAGATTCCTTACTGCTGGGTCAACCCTTAGGGATCTTTTATTGATGGAGTAATTAACTTGGTTGACAGTTTCCAAAAGGGCATTATAATGTCTTTTTTGACATTGAGTTTTAGGCCATGGTCTTGACACCAGTCATTTGTCTTTGTTAAACCCTTTTGCAAGATGCTGGTGTCTCAGAAGAATCAATAATAGCTCCCATTTTACAGTCATCTGTGAACTTGATGACCCAGAGACCTTAAACATTAGTCTTGACTTCCAAAAAGTAGATGCCAAAGAGGAGCAGACCCAGCACACAACCCTGGGGTACTATGCTGGAGACCAGTCTCTTGGTATAGGTGGTCTCACTGATCCTGATGTCTTGAGTCCTGTCTGTGAGTAAGCCAGTGACTTATGCAGGAATTTATACCTAGCTCAGAGAGCTTGCTAACAATGGCTGAGTGGGGTATTGTATTGAATACCTTAGCCAGGTCAAGATATGCAGTATGCACTGCTTTACCCTTGTCCATTGCCTTAGTGACCCTCTTAAAGAAGTCTACCAGATTAAGGAGACATGACCTTCTTGTAAAAAACAAAACAGGAATGGGTCCCGTGTCTGAAGGTTGACAGTGTCCTTTTTTTATAATTTCCATTATGATTCATTCCATGGCTTTTGCATATTAGGCTTGTTAGACTGATGGATCTGTAGTTCCCTAGGTTGGTTAATAGTCTGCCCTTGTGGAAGGGAATGACAGTTGCAATCCTCCATTAACTTGGACCATAGCCCATTTCAACACCATAGTTAAATAGTGCCTCAAGTGGTCCTGATAGGTTATGTTTCTAACTGTTGTTGGGACCCATAAAGGTGGTGTTCTTGGCTGTAGTGAGTGCTGCTAGCACATGGTTGCTGACAATAGTTGAGAGATGTATGTTGGAGGGGATTTCACCCAGAGTAGCTGGGAGGTGACTGGGGAATGAAGTCTGAGCTGAATTTATCAGCCAGTAGACTTGCTATGTCACCCTGATCAGTGAAGGTGGTACCATTCACCACCAGTTCAACACACTGCTGTGTCTGCTTTTAACATTCCAGATATAGCTAAAGAAGGCCTTGTGATTGTTCTTAGGCTGTGTGGCTATCCTGATCTCCTGCTTGGCCTTGTTGGAGTTAATGAGACCTTAGTTACTCGTTTTGTTGTATAAGACAGCACTTGTCTTTAAGGGAGTTGTTCTTCTTGAGGGTTTTTTTTCTTTTATTATACATCCTGTTTAGGTGGGTATTCCTCCAGTGGGGTTTATTTTAGCATTTGTTTTGTGTTTACTTCTGGTAGGTATGGCAGTCTATGCTGCCATTAACATGTTTGTACAGTGTGTGAATAATCCTGGATAGGTAGCTGTGGACTTGGGGTTAGGAGGATCTTTGAATGTTGACAAACTGTCACTTAATATTTAATTTGTCTTAGAATAGTTCCTGTTACTAGTTTAGCTGGGTTTTCTGGGTTGATATGTACTTCAAAGTAGACAACTTTGTGATCTGGCCTCACTAGTGAGGATGTGACATGGGCGAAGGTGATGCTGTCCCATGTTGGTCAGTACCAGAGCCAGTGTGTTTGATCCCCTGCTTGGAGCATGCACTATCTGTTCCAGTTCATGTTAATAAAGTCCACAAAGTATTGCATTGTGCCTGTAAGTTTGAGACAGTGCAAGTTTCCCAGTCTATAGAGGGGTAGTTAAAGTCACCCATGAATGAGATGTTTGGTTGGATGTTTGGTTCATAGGTTCATAGGTGGGTACTAAGCTATCGGCCCAAGGGCCCAAGTAAGCTTAGTCAACAAGGTTCCCTGGCTCACGCTACCCAAGAAAGTTATTTTCCTGTGACCCTGTCGAGCAGAGCCACAGAAGTGATCCCCAGGGTGTATTTCCTATTTCCCATCCACCTATCAAGATTTTTCTTGAAGAGTGCTAACGAGGAACTTTGCTTGACATAGATGGGCAGCTTGTTCCAGAGTATGGGAAGTCTCTGGGACAGGAATCTATCCCTCCAGCATGTCCTGTTTATTGTGGTGATAAGGTTTAGGTCCCTACAGTGTGTAGCTCAGAGGGATTGGGATTTCTTTAGGTGTAGTGTGTCCAACACCTCTGAGTTTGACATAGCTTTATATGTTAGGCAGAGATCACCTCGGAGTATGAGAAATGCTACGGAGTAAAGCTGGGGTTTTTTGAGACGGTCAGTGTAGGCCATCTGTTTGAGGCCAGTAATCCTCTTTGTGAGGTACTTGTGTGGTCTTTCCAGCTGCTGCATATGTCTTGTGAGGTACATTCCAAAAGGGGCATTGTACTCTATAATGGGTCTAATAAGGGTCGAGTAGAGGGGAGCAATGATCTCTTTTTTCCTAAGTTTTACTCTTAAGTAAGAATTGTGAGACTCTCTGTTGGTGAACTGTAATTAGCCATGACATGTTGAGGGACTATATCTGTGGTGACTTGCACATGGATGAGCTCCAAGGTATCATCCTCTTTAACCAAACTGGAGGTATGTTTTTGCTAATGTAGATTGAGACATCCCCCCCTTTGGCTTCAGTCTGTGTTATTGTTGGCCTAAATATGTAGAAGGCTCTGTAGTCTTGCACTGCTAGAGAACTTTCTATGGCTTTAAACCAAGTCTCAGCCACAGCACAGATGTCTACATTCTCCAGAGTGAGGAGGGCTTGAAAGTTGTGGAGTTTTTTGTTTAGGCTCTTACCATTGAGCAGTAATACCATAAGGGGGTTTGGAGACTTTTTCACTGTGTAAGTTGTTTCATCTGTTTGGCATTGCCTAACAAAAGCTCTAAGGGTTGGATACAGTTTTAGCTAATACCTGAAAGCCTGGTGTGTGTGTGTGTGTGTGTGCGGGGGGGGGGGTGCAATCAATTCCTGGCAAAGCAATGTGCTCTGTTGATCATATCCTCCCATGCTATTGGATCCTGGTGGAATGACACTAGAAGCTAAGCCAATTGTTATTTTATGTTTGTACTGTGGCATTATCCTTAGTGCATGCAAAATGCTGCTCAGTGCAAGGCTTGTACCTGTCTATGACACATATTCTGAGAGATACATTATGCTTGTTTTCATATAGTCAGTGAGGTATGTCTCAGGTCATTTACACCCACATGGACTATGACAGAATGATATTGGCACCCGGGGTGCAGTAACTTGAGTGTGTGCTTAATATTGTGAATCATTCTGGCTGCAGATAAGCTACTAATTGTTGTCTTCTCCTTGTCTAACATGGGACTGGGTCATATGTGTGTCACTAAATGCAGTCCATTTTGGCAAGAGTATTAAGTAAAGTATATGCTTGCCTTATGGGCTTTGTTCTTGCGGAACCATTGGGTATATGCTTATGTGAGATTTTGGTATTGCTTCTTGTGTGTGTTTTAGTGATTGCTGAAGAGCAATGCTGCCATTAGGTGGCTTTGGAGGTCTCTGAGATCTCAAGAGTTTTTTACAACAATGTTTGTGTGTTTGTGTGTGTGTGTGTGTGTGTGTGTGTGTGTGTGTGTGTGTGTGTGTGTGTGTGTGTGTGTGTGTGTGTGTGTGTGTGTGTGTGTGTGCTTGTGGTGGGTGGTATATGTAGTGTAGGTGTCCATGTTTGTGAAATTTTTGCCTGTAAGGCAGTTGCGTATTTATTTATTTATTGCATTTGTTTACCGGGAAAGTCCACTGGGCCTTGGAGAGCCCATTTTCAGTGAATGCCCGGGGAGAAAAGCTCCACATACAAATTAATACAGAACATATAGTTTCAGTTACATAAATGTCTAGAAGCCTGTATAGAATTATAATAGGAAGATTTTAAGATAACACATAATAGCATACATATCAGCGTTAACAGGATAACAACAATAAGTAGCTAAGAAAAGGATTGATGAGGAGAATAGCAGGGCAAAAGACAGGGAGGAATAGGCACAGAAGTGGTAGTAAGGCGGGTATAGATAGAGAGGTTGGGTATAAAGGGTTTGGAAGGTAACAGGGGTAGGCACATCTGGGATGGTTACAGAGCTGGTTGGTTCGAAAGAGGAGGAATGCATGGATGAAAAAGAAGTTGGAGAAGAGAGCAGAGGGCTACAGTTGGGATAGTAAAGTCTGCAGAGAGTTATTTTTGGCATGGGCAAAGCCAGCAAGAGGAGAGATGTTGTTTGAGAGATCTTTTAAATAGGAAAGGGCTACTGATGGCGGTTTTAGAGGATGGGAGGGATTTACATCTCTTACATACTGTTTTTATTTTCTTTAATGATTAACTGGTTGTCTGAGAAAATGATGCAATTGCTATATTGCCCAAGCAATCAAAGTAAAACAAAAATAACAGAGGAAACTGTGAGGAAACTATTACTCTGTTATTTTTGTTTTACTTGGATCGCTTGTCTGTGTACTTAAAGGATTTTCGACTAGAGACAGACTGCCTGCCTTGCTTGGATTACTTTAGAATACTTAGTAATTCTGTACAATATTTCAAATTATATATTTTTATTATTTTTTTTTACTTAAGACGAGTTTAAATTTGCTACTTCTACTACTATTGTCTGATCTGATTAATATACAGTGATTAACTAGAGATATATGGACTGAAAATCTTCCACACAGAGAAGTTTCTTACACTGTTTTGTTAATCTTATATTTAACTAACACAGGACTTCAGAATGAACTGTTTGCTATAATTTAACACGGTCAACTACTTGACATCATTATGTATACTGTTTACCTTAAAAAACATGCTTTAATTCTATCCCTTCCTTTTTTTGGTACTAGGTTGACTCATGTCTTTCACTTTTCTTCTTCCAGCTGTTAAATGCCCACCTATATTTCCTTTCTCCATATCCACTGATATATTCTGTATCTGTGGACCACCCCTTATCATCAGCTGGTTACACCTCAAGTTTATTAGAAACAGTTATCTTAGGCACATAGATACGATACACAACGTCTAAATTTTTGGTATCAGTTTTAAGTATAATTGCATCAATGACTGCATTGCCAAGAAACTGGTTTACTGGATTCACTGTATATCAAACAGTAATAGTACTTTGCACTGCAACAGGAAGAAACTCAGTAGTATTGTCAGCACCATCTTCTGTGTTGTAATTAAAACATAGGTGTCCCTCACTGCTGTATCTTTTACAAAATATAGAATTTTTCTCAGATCATCCCTTTTCCCCATACTGAGAACAGCATCATTTTTCACAGATGTCAATTAGATTACTAGTGGAATCACAAAAAATGCCTACAACAGTGAACAGTTCATGTTACATCAATATTAACTACAGAGAGAATATGACATAAAGCTCTGAATGTAGAAAGCAAGTATATATTATATGTGACAGACAAAGTTTTCTGAAGTGAATAAGGTATGCCATATGAATCTGGTACTATATTAGCATTTACATAATGTAAGACATCTTCCAACTCCTGCAACTGTATATCTCTTTCCAAACACTGAATATCTGGTAAACTTAGAATATGAACATCCCCAATAGTATTATTTTCTAAAGGTTTTCATAGTTCTGCAATAAGACTACACAATGCCTTTTATTGTCTGCATTGTGTAGTCTTATTGCATTGTGCGGGGAAGTGGTGCAGTGGTTAGCACTGTTGCCTGACAGCAAGTGGGTCTCCAGTTTGATTCTCGGCTAGGGTGCCTTCTGTGTGGAGTCTGCATATCCTCCCTGCATTCATGTGGGTTTTCTCTGGGCACTCCGGTTTCCTCCCACATTCCAAAGACATGCGTCTGGAGCATTTCTCCCCAGACCTTTGCTGAAAATGGGCTCTGTCCTAGTTGGACTTCCCTGGTAAACAAATTTTAAATAATAATAACTATTTCTCAACTTCTAAATATACCTTTTTGTATTCCCATTTGAAGGCTTTCCACCATTCCATCCCAGTAGTATATTATTTTCTCAAATCTAAATGGTCTTCCCACAATTGTGAAGCACTAATAGTCATTAGATCACTATCAGTGCAAAGTATTGTTCATTTTTTATCCATTTGCCTTCTCTAATTACATTAATTGCCAAAAAGCCACCAAACATCCAGATGAAACTGAAAATAAAATATAATATATTTCCATCATAAAGGTAGTGCTTACTGTGATGATGTGAGGTACGGCCAGCTATGCCAGGAGAGGTAACGCAGTGGATGTGGGTCATATGCCAGCATAGCTAGCTGGAGGTTTGTAAATAATTATATGTCAGTGGTATATAAAACTGATTCATACAGATGCTTGTGTTGAAAATGTGTTTTTAAATCTGCTTGTGTTAAAAAATGTACCAACAGTGGGTCCTGCTGGACAGAAAAGAAATACACCTGTATGTCAGACTGTATTGTAACTACTTAAATGAATATATTGTAACAGAGGAAACTGGAAGAGAAGAGGTTAATCTTAGTCCAGCTAACTTTGAAAAATAGTCTGAAATTAAACTACCTAGTTTAGGCCATAAATATTGTATTTTGCAGTTCTGACTGTAGCCAGAGACTAATTGTCTGTGAAAACCAGGACTAGAAATCCTACTGTATTGTTCTTAGGGGTGAATTAATTGTTACAATGGAAGGGTGAAAGTTTTGAAATGGTTTTATAGCTTCCAGATGCTATAACATATCTCAGCAAAGCTCTACCTGTGTGTATGGTAACACACGTGCTAAATTCTGGTTCAATTTCTGGCAAAGGGGGTAGTGTGGGAACCAAAGTCAGATGATCAGATGTATGTGATGTCATTCTGTAATCTAGCACTGAAATTATGTTTTAATACTAGATGAGGCAGAAGTTTCAGAGCAATCTTTGAAACCTGACAAAGAAGGATCACTCACCACTTCATCTTGTCTAGCTTTAGCAAGTAACCAGGGAATTCCTTAGATCAGTCAGGAAAATATAGTGAGTTAAGTACTGTTTTTCTGTATCTGTGTGAATCTATCCATCTGTGTTATTTTTAATATTTCCTGTGCTGAAACTCTGACATTTATTGTAAATAGATATTTAGTATTTTTGTGTTCTTTTATTATTTATTACTAAATATATTTAAACTTTTCATTGTGGCTAGTCTTTTAGAGAATAATGTAACCTTTGACAGTACTTATTTATTTGGTGACACTGTGGCCACTCATGAAAGCCTTGCTGCATTGGTCAAACACTACTATATGTATTAGTATTAATTTTACTCAGTATAATTGGGTACCCTTGTAAGAGCCTTAGAGTTAGCTGCCTTTGGAGTATTCTGGTGGTGGTGGAACTACCTTATAGTCTGGGCATAACTGGTAAATCTGTGCCAGTCTTTCCCAGGTGTGTGTGTGTGTGTGTGTGTGTGTGTGTGTGTGTGTGTGTGTGTGTGTGTGTGTGTGTGTGTGTGTGTGAAAATCAAATATCAAAGAGTGTGTGTGTCAGTTACTTGGCACAAGGACATAGAGCACTGGTTTCAAAGAGAGGATGGTGGAGAACTTGGCTTAGAACACTGAGGACTCAACTCTACAGCTCTGTCAGTGGGGACTCTTATTGGGGGCTGGAGAGAGACAGACCCCAGCCTGACTGAGTGTATTCCCTGTGTACTCTTAAGGAAAATTGTGCTTGGTTACAGAGAGCTGCATCTGAAAATACTGTGTGTATCTCTTTCTCTTAAAAGTGAACGTCCCTCACCAGTGTCCATGGTGAAGATTGAGACACTTTGATTACTGGCCCAGAGGCAGGAATTCACACTTACATAAGTAAAATTGTTAAATTTACAAATATTCATCTGCCCATAATCAAGACTGTTCCATATTTTTCTTAGATATTGTGCCATCTTTCTTCCCATCTTTCATATATGACAATTTAAACTTCCCAGTTAAGTATAATATGTTAGCATAATATATCAAACAATTCCAACCTACCTTTCAAATCATTAAAAGCATAAATGCCTAGTATCCAGTAGTCCTTATACTGTATTCTAACATCAACTAACATTAAATGTTGTACCTTCTCTACAAAAACAGATATAATTTGTACCTCACCACTACCATACAAAAAGACAACTCCAGAATAGGAATTAGAACCAAATGTCCAAATAATAGGATTCCCATTATAATTAAAACCACAATCTTGTTGTAGTATTAGTAATCTTATATTTAAAAAAAAGAAGTAATCTCCATGGTATGCCCGAAGTCACAAACAACCCACTAAACAAGTATAGTGGGTCCAAAAACAAAACAGTGTAAGAAACTTCTCTGTGTGGAAGATTTTCAGTCCATATATATCTCTAGTTAATCACTGTATATTAATCAGATCAGACAATAGTAGTAGAAGTAGTGAACCTAAACTCGTCTTAAGTAAAAAAAATAATAAAAAAAATATAATTTGAAATATTGTACAGAATTGCTAAGTATTCGAAAGTAATCCAAGCAAGGCAGGCAATCTGTTTCCAGTCAAAAATCCTTTATTAAGTACACAGACAAGCGATCCTAGTAAAACAAAAATAACAGAGGAAACTGTGAGGAAACTATTACTCTGTTATTTTGGGGAAGAAGCATTTAAGGTATATAATTAATTTCAGTTTTGTGTGGGAGATAAAATGCCTATGATGAAACAGAATATGCAAGATTATTGTGAGATGAAAAATGTATGCCATACACCTTAATGTTTTTCTTCATGGTGACATAAGGTCCCAAGGAAAGCAATGATTCAAATGTTGTTCGATTAAAAAAGAAAAACAAATGCTGCAGTTTTGGTTAGTTACACCATTTAGTGAAAGAAGATAGAACTGTGTGTAGTATACAAACTGATCAATAAAGGGCAGTTTGTTGCCAGAAAAAAAAATGAAATGTTAAATCCATAGATGCCTAGATAGCAAGCAAGATTATTTTAAATCAAGTTGAACAGTTTATTACAGGAATTAAAAGGTTATAAAAGTACATCTGAAAATAAAGAAAATATATTTGGCAAAAAATGAAGAGAAATATGTAATGATGAAAAGTATGCACCTGATGTGTTGCATGAAGTGTGGCTATAAACATGACAAAATAAAATGCCCTGCACTTTGTCTCTTATGTAAGAATTGAAGTAAGTTATATCATTTTGCTAAAGCCAGCAAAATGTCGAAACATAATCTGCAATCCAACCAATTACATTTTGTAGAAATTAACCATGAAATTAGTTATTTATTGGTACTAACTAGGGAAATAATGCATTGTGAACAGATGCTCTGCAATATTGTGTAATTTGGCTTGTAAGAAGTTTGGAATTGTGAAAAGAATGGGTTTTTACATGTGAAAAATAATAAAGTGGTAGATAATTTTGAAGATTGATTTAGTGGTCTGGCATATTTACCTGGTGTTCAGCATTTTCATATTGCTTGTGTTGTATGAACAATCATAAATGCACAAGAAAAAGTTCTAGTAACATTAAGGAATAAAGCTGAGAAGGAATTGCACTGAATGGAGATGGTAGAGATAATTAATAAAGAGAATGTGCCTACTAACTTGGTAAACATCATGGCCTCTGTGAATCTATGAACATTATTATGACATTGGGAAGGTTAAGTGTACCAATGCTTTGTCCGGACACATACAGGAAAATGATGGCTATAAATTTGGATTTGTAATTTTAGAACAGGTAAAAAATGGTCCAAGGGTTGGGAGGGTGGCCTAATTGTTAAGGTGTTTGCATTGCAAGCACAAAGTACAGGTTTTGAGTCTCACAAGGGATAATTGGCTAGGCTCAAAATGGCTCACAAGGGCAGTTAGCTTAGTACTAATCTATGAATCTATGAACCTATGAACCCTTGGAAAATATTATTAGAAAACAGAGAATATTGGTGGCAGATTTATTTAAATGCCACCTTAGTACCTGGTATTAATGATGTAGTAGCTTTATCTAGTGTTTTAAATCTTAAAAAGTTTTATAGATAAACATTTTATTATTATTGTATTAAATTATATAAGTGAGGGGTTACATGGCTTACATGTTTTGTATATTATATTTTATGTTATGCTTTATGGTTTATGCTATGGTTATGTTATGTCCTTTTGCCCTTAAGGCAGTAATTAGATTACTGATTAATTGCCATTATAGGTGTATTTAATGAGTGCTTTTACTGTGATTATTTGTCTGAAGAAGGTAGGAAGATCTAACCAAAAGCACTTACCATACTAATAAAGTATTTTTGGAGTATTGTCCTAGAACTTTCTGACATTTTTTTGGATTGTTGGCTGAATTTGGTATAATCATACAGATGTTATAGTGCATGCCAAAAGTTAAGCATTTATCTGTGTTAGGAGACTTCCAAGATGGCTGCACATTGAGTAACAACTTAATTCTATCTCTCCCATTGTGAAAACAGAACCTCAGCAGAGAAAGCCAGTGGACTTATATTTCTAGTTAATCTCAGTAACTGGTAATAAGTGCACTACCTGGATGCCAGGAAATAAAAAAATATAGAGGAACTGAAAGAAAATCATCGGCAAAAGGTGAGGAAAAACACTGACTGGGAAGAGTACTGCAGCTGTTCAGTAAAAATCAGTGCAAGCTCCACACGACATCCAGTAACCTTGAGGAAAGTATAAGACAATTGCACAAAGACCTGATTAAAATAAATTAAACACTAATGGACTATATCAACTCAAATAACAAAATGCTGGGAAAAACTGAAGAAGCTTTAAACAGACATTCAGATGAGGTGATAAAAACTGCAAAAATCTGAGGTCAAATTGGAGAAAAGGCTGGCTGAATATGAAACTGTTCAAGAAGAGATGTTTCAAAAATTAGAATACAGCACATAGAGAAAACCTGAGACTTTCTGTTGTTTGTATCAGAGAAGCTGGGAGGAAGAGACAGTATTAATTTTATGAAAGCACAAATAAGCAACTGGACTAGTATTCCACACCAGTAGCTATTAATTTAAAGGGCACACCATGTACACCATGTGTATGCTCCAAACCTAGCTATAAGGAAGCAACCTAGACCTTTAGTTGGAAAGATGCAATCCTGCCAACAGGAGTTGATTCTGACAAAACTGTGGCAGAAGGACAAAGTACTAAAAGTGGGAGACAGCAGAGTATTTCTGCTGAATTATTACTCACTGTACACCAGGCAGAAGAGGAGTAAATCTATTCCGCTATTCAGGGAATTATGAGAAGCAGGCATGAGTTTCAAACTGCTGTACCCAGTGATCTTCAAAATATTATCTGGGGGGACAAACTCTTTTTTTTATGCAGGATATGCTAAGGAGGCAATATAAAATTTGCCCAACAAAAAGTGAACTATGAAACAGAAGGAGATTCTGTTTCTTTTTCTTCTGATAATGAAGGCCACAGAGAGACAGTGCCAGTGAAACCTTTTCTAATGTTTCAATAGAAAATGCTTGAGAGAAGAAAAAAGCAATAGTTTACTAGAAGAATCAAGGGAATGTTAGAAATGAAGCAGAAATAGGATATGGGAGATGAAGATGAACAGGAATAAAACCAGTAACTTGGAAAATGACAAATGTGGGATTACAAAACAATAATTAGCAATATTATATTTGTGAAACATAACAGAACAACAAAATATGGAAATATTGGACTTTTTTGACTTTGTTAAACTTCTAGCAGACTCTAAAGCATATACCCAGTTTCATGTCATTAATGTTCAGAAAAATACTTAGAAGAGGGGAAGACGGGTGTTAGGAAAATGTATAACTGCAATGCAATATGTAGGCTTAGTGTATTGAAATATATAACTGCAATATGCAGGTTTAGTGCATTAAGGGTTAAAAGGAGTTAATACATTTATTCTGCTTATTCTGTGTGAAAATATGCAGCTGCTAGAAGCTCTGAAAAAAGAACAATGGATGTCTGTAAATCCACCATGGTCAGCAGAATGTGTATTGAAGCCAGGACTGTACCTTGAATGTATCATAGCAGAACTAGAGAAAGAATTGTGAGAAACTAAGGAAAGCTGAAACAAGCCCAAGGCCAGGTTGTTTTTCTCAAATATGTTTTTTGCAAGACAGCAATTATCTGACCATGTCAGCAGCAAATCTAATAATAGCATCTTTCTGTGAACTTGCAGAAAACTATAAAAACTGTAGGCTGAATTATGGAAAATCAGACAAACCTTGTACCTACATGCTTTGTCTCCTTGCTGCAAATAATAAAGGGTGCCTTGCTTGAACCTAATGTGCATTGATCTTTGTGTTTTCTTTTTCACCTCGGATCAGATGGCCAGGTGGCTGAAACCGTACGGGGAAGAAACCAAATTGTTTTTTCTTATATGTAAAGTCCTCCGACTGAATTGTCGTCAAAAGAGGCCAGCCACTTTCTGATCTGTGACTGAAGGACGGGTTTTCCACAAATCAGCGATCAATCACGTGGGCTCAGCTAAGGCGAATCTACTTTTTTTCTGTTTCAGGATCAGGGACTAGATGTATATTGTTTTTTGTCAGATTGTATTTTTCTTACAGTCAGGGATAGAAAAGGTACTGTCTTGTCATAGATCAAGAAAAACAGAATAAGTAGACTTTAGGCAGTCATTCTGAAGAGACTATAACAAAATCCGTATTACACGTTAAAACTAGAGAATCAAGGTGAAGTTACATAACAATCAAAGGTAAAGGAAAATGGGTAATAACTGTACAAAAACACCCCGAGACCCACCATTAACGGAAGATGCAAAATATATGCAGTCACAGCTCACAGACAACGTTAGATACTTTTCAAAATGGGTTATTAAATACGAATTTGACGAAAAATTAGAAAAATCCTCACTCATCAAACTTATTATACAACTTAAAACTGATTCTAAAGGTCAGGTAAAAAAGCAATGACAGTTAGGAATTCCCCAGGCACACAGGTGGCTGGAGGAAGTAAACCGTAGGGACCAAACGAACAAGGATTCAAAGACAATGTTTTTAGATAGGGAGGATAACAACCTAGTAATAGCATCAGCACCTCCGCCTCCCCCTCCCTTACCAGAATATGGAGCGAGTAGACAGGTTGATCCACCCCCACTATATCCTGTGGTCACTGAGGATAGGGACGCTATAAAACTGAAACTAGCTAAAATAAGGGACCCCATTGAAACTAGGTCCCAAAGAAAAGCAGGTAATCGAGAGTCATGGCAGAAATCTAAAGACACACAACCTGCGGGAAAAGAAGAAGAGGAAGTATGTCCACTCATAGAAGTACTGAACCCTCAGGCAGGGCAGGATAATCAGGATCTAACCATCTTAGTATATAGACCCTGGACTCTGGAAGATATACAGAAAGCTACAGAAGGGATTCCCCATCCAAAAATTAATTTTAGAAAATTTTCAGACGATTTACAAGGAATGAGGCTAAGTTATCATTTAAACGGGGAAGAAGTAGAAAGGGTAGTTCGACAAATTGTAGGGCCAGATTGGTACATGATTTGTGGCAATTGGAATCCTCGTGATGCTGAACAAAAACCCCTTCCTCATAGCAGTGCAGATTTAGACACTAGAGTAAAAGGACTTACAGACCGTATCTCTGAAAAATGGAAACCTAGGGCAGACTGGGCGTGCATTAATCAATGCATCCAATAGGAGGGTGAGACAGTTGACCGATATTTCACTAGGCTGCTGGAATGTTTTAACAACCACTGTGGGATGCAGGTCCCTGAAGACCAAAAACAAGATTCCCTATATGAACAGCAGTTGAAAAATGCATTTTTAAAAGGTAGTAGTGCACCTATAAGCAGTTTTATTACAAAACATATGGTTGATCATCGAACTGGCAGGCTACAATCACTACTTGAATATGCTAGGCATGCTGAAAGACATTTTAATAGCAAAAAG
Source organism: Protopterus annectens (assembly GCF_019279795.1). Classification (NCBI taxonomy): domain Eukaryota; kingdom Metazoa; phylum Chordata; order Ceratodontiformes; family Protopteridae; genus Protopterus; species Protopterus annectens. The sequence continues at coordinate 1,395,276,949 of NC_056728.1, forward strand.
AAAAAGAAGGCTCAAGTATTTTCTGTAGAGGACGGAGCAAAAGTTTATGTAGTACACCCTGGGAAGAAGGGCAGGAAAAATGCACAGGGAGGTAAGCAGTCTGATCAACGATCAGAAGTTTATGTAGTACACCCCGGGAAGAAGGGCAGGAAAAATGCACAGGGAGGTAGGCAGTCTGATCAATGATCAGAAGACTTTGAAACACGTAAAAAAAGGGGTGAATGTTTCAAATGTGGTAAAAAGGTACATTTGGCAAGGGATTGCAGGAAAAATAAGAAAGCAACAACGGAAGACAAGGAAGGTGAAGACTGACTATATGATAGTCAGGAATCATTAGAAGGGGCTAGTGCAGAAAGGACAAATGAGAATGTGAAAAGGGAAATAGAGGAAGTACAGGGAATTGATGACGGTGAAGTAGAAGTTGAAGTACTAGACTTGGCTTTATTGAACTTGGAGCTCTACTTAGCAGATACTAAACCAGAAGTTATACTTTCAGTGGAAGGCAGGGAAGTCAAATTTTTGTGTGACTCAGGGGCATCACGAACCCTGATACACCCCTCCAAATTGCCAGAAAACTCAGAATCATCCGACTACATATTAGTCAAAGCAGCTAATGGGCAGCTATATCGGGAGCCCCTCTCCCGCAATATTACAATAACTTATCCTATTTCGGGATTGACACAGAAAAGTAAGACTGTAGTTTTTGCAAAGTGCCCAGTGAATCTCTTGGGCAGGGATCTCATGCAGTTATTTGGCATAGCAGTAGTCACAACCATGCAGGTAATGGAAGCACAGCGACAAACTGACAACTTTACGGTGCAGTCGGGGGGTGAAATATTTTATTGGTATAGTCAGGACTTGGTCACAACTGGTCCAGGGACTGTGACCAAGGAGCTGATGAACGTAGCCATCAGTAAGTTTCTCTCCCTCAACATTGATAAACAACACCTGTTACATTGTGCCCTATATTTTTGTAATACACCAGGACCCGATAAGGAATATCAAGAAAGAGTATTTAAGAATCATACAAATAGATTGGTACTGCATAACCTGTACTGGGACACAGAAGGGAATAGTGTAGTCAGCTGTTCGCTGCCCCAGGAATTTTTAACACTTTATAAATCTAATCGATTACCACATGTTAGCTTGACCAAGAATAAAAATATACAGTGGGCAGACCTAGGGGAAAAAGCCACAAGATGGGAGAAACAAACAGAACTGGAACTGTCAGGACATGGAATACAAGTACAGAAATTGAATTGGGTGACACAGACCAACCTAGCTGTGCACCTGCATTCTCTCGAAGACAGCTGATGGATGCTCCTACTGAAGGGGGAAGAAAATGCCTTGCGAGATATACCAGAGACTCTCTGGTCAACAGAAAAATCAGATGTTAGACTTATCCATATGGCAGGGCCAGTTAATATCACACCAAAATCAGCATTTAGACCACAGAAAAGACAATACCCCTTAAGGAAAGATGCAGAGGCAGGGATAAAACCTATTATAGCAGCATTACTTAAGGGAGGGGTGCTAGTGGAATCTCCTGATTCTCTGTGTAATACACCTCTATTTCCAGTTAAAAAAGCCAATGGAGAATGGCGTATGGTCCAGGATTTGCAAGCTGTGAATGATACAGTAGTACCAAGGGTGCTTATAGTGCCAGATCCACACACTCTGTTAAATAACTTAGAACCTCAACAAAAATATTTTTCTGTGGTGGATATTAGTAATGCATTCTTTTCAATACCGATACTTTTTTAGGCAAGGCTCAAAAGGCAAACCCACCTCCATAGGTATCACAAGGGATAAGAAACTAAGAGTAAAGATACTCAATGCTAGAAGTCTAAACCTCAAGATGCATGCACTTGTAACTCTCCTTAGCATGGAGAACATCGATATCTGTGCAGTAACAGAAACCTGGTTCAGGACTCCTGAGAGCACCCCAGCACTACCAGGTTATACCTCATACCATGCTTTTCGGCCCCAAAACTTGGACCGAACCACAAAAGGAGGGGGAGTATCGATATTCATCAAAGATACCCACACCTCCAGGTTGGTGGCAAAGCACGAAGCATCAGAGACTATCCATGTGCAACTAACAGTGGGTAAAACTGCCTTCCAGTTTATAGCCTGCTACAGACCACCCTCCCAAACCCAGGAACCCCACTCAGCCTTCCTGAGAACACTGGCAAATATGAAGGTCTCTCCGAACACCATTATATTGGGTGACTTCAACTACCCAAACATAGATTGGGAGCATTACTCTAGCTCCAACACCCTTGCCCAAAGGTTCCTAGAATTCATAAACTCAAATGCTATGGAACAACTTGTTACCACTCCCACAAGAGGGGAAAACATACTGGACTTGATCATCACCAACATGGGGACTCTATGCTCCAGACCAGAAGTGTATCCCGCACTGGTAAGATCAGACCATAAACTGATCTCACTGGATATTCACATCCTGACCCCACCCCCTGCCCAGAAAACCACAGTGAAAAACTTCTCTAAAGCAAATTTCACACTCCTCAAAACTGAGGTGGAATCCTTCAAAGCCCGGCCTGTGGAAAATCTGCCCAGACCGCAGAATCCTTTATAAATGCATTCTATGAACACCTTCAGGAATGCATGGATCATGCAATCCCAAATAAAACCAAGACCCAATCCTCCAAAGGCAGACGACCTGTCTGGTGGACCCCAGCCATAAACAAACTATACAACAGAAGAAGGAAACTACTACATGATAGAGCAAAATCCCAAAAAGAGAAGGCATCTCTGATCAGTATTAGCAAAAAACTAAGGGCACTCATAAAATCGTCAAAGGCCAGCTTCGAGAGAAAAATTGCACAGGACACTAAGGATAATCACAAGGCTTTCTTTAGTTATGTTAGGAACCTGGGTGGGAATTCCCAGATATGCTCAGAATTAGTCCAAAATGACAAAAAATACACTGATCCCACAGACATTGCCAACATCCTAGCTGACAGGTTCAGCGCAAACTTCTCCCCCCCCACCCCACCAAAAGGGCAAATATCTATCCCAGCAGAGAGCTGCCCCCCTGACATCTCAGATGCTCAGGTGGGAGCTGCCATCTCCAAAGCAAAAAACACAGCATCAATGGGACCAGATGGTGTCCCAGGCTGCGTCCTACATGAACTCCAAGAAGAGCTAAACCCAAACATAAAACTACTGTTCAATCTCAGCCTTACTACAGGATATGTACCCAAAGAGTGGTGTACAGCAACAGTGGTCCCTCTCCACAAAGGTGGTGCCTCAACGGACCCTGGAAACTATCGCCCCACAAGCCTGACTAGCTTGGTCTGCAAAGCTATGGAAAGGATCATCATGGACCTCATAAATAAAGATATTGGGGACCTACAGACACTGTATCCTACCCAGTTTGGCTTTGTTAAGGGCAGATCCTGCCTCTTAAACCTGGTTGACTTCTTTGAAACAGTCACCAAGGCCATTGACGAAGGGAAGGTGGTCCACACAGCCTATCTGGACCTCGCAAAAGCCTTCGATACAATACCCCACTCAGGCATTATAGATAAGCTCACCAGCTTAAATATAAACCCCTATGTCACTAGATGGGTTGCAAACTGGCTCAAGGACAGAACCCACATTGTTAGAATTGCTGGAGCCATGTCAGACTCCAAACCAGTTACAAGTGGCATCCCACAAGGCTCAGTCCTGGGACCTCTCTTGTTTGGTATATATTTCGGAGGTACAGGCCAACACGGAAGGACTGTGGCTGACCAAGTTCGCAGATGACTGCAAACTGGGCGCCATAATCGACTCTCCAGCCGACACAAGCATCCTCCAAAAGGGCCTCATAGAAACAGACAACTGGTGCCAGAGCCATGGCCTCAAGCTAAACGCCAAAAAGTGTATAGTCATCCCCTTTGGCAAAAACAAAGTGCCCACAAATTACCACATAGGTGGTAATCCATTAAGTACAGAAGAAGTAATTAGGGACCTGGGGACCCAAGTTGATAGCAATCTCTCATTTGACAACCACGTGGCCAGAGTGGTTAGAAAAACATTTTATATAGCCCACCTAATCATGAAGGGATTCACATCTAGATTAGGGGAGGTCATCGTGCCTCTTTACTCATCCCTCATCAGGCCCATAATCGAGTACAATGCCCCTTTTGGGATTTACCTTACCAAACACCTGCAGCAACTGGAAAGACCCCAAGAGTACCTCACCAAGAGGATCAAAGGGCTCAAACAGATGCCATATGCTGCCCGGTTAAAGAAACTCCAGCTCTACTCAGTGGCATACTGCCTGCTCAGAGGTGACCTGTGCCTGATGTATAAGGCCATGTCCAACCCGGAATTAAGGGACATGCTGCACCTCAAAAAATCCAAATCCCATCGAGCTACACGCCGAGACTTGAACCTCAGCACTGAAATAAATAGGACATGCTGGAGGGACAGATTCATAACCCAGAGGCACCCTTCACTCTGGAATAAAATCCCAGTCCAGGTTAGGCAGAGTCCCTCATTGACTCTCTTTAAGAGGAATCTTGATGAGTGGATGGGAGATCGTAGGTTTACCCCGGGTATCACTTCTGTGTCACTGTTAGACAGAGGCACAGTATACTAACCTCGAAAAAGGGCATAGCAAAATTAATTTAAAATGGGTGGCGAAAGCCAAACATACTCTGGCTAGGCTTATAAATGCCCTAGGGCAGATAGCCTAGTATGAACCTATGAACCTATGAACCTATGATACACCCAGATAGCCAGTATTGGTTTGCATTTACATTTCAGGGAAAAAGATACACATATACGCGACTACCACAGGGATATTGTGAGAGCCCTATGATATTCTCACAAGAAATGTCAAGTAACTTGGCAAGGTTTAATCCACCAAAGGGTAGTCAGGTCTTACTTTATGTTGATGACATTTTGTTGGTGGCCCCCACCCTGCAGAATTGTAGGGAAGGTACCATAGCACTTCTACGATTTTTAGCCGCTGAGGGACATAAAGTAAACAAAGATAAGCTGCAGCTCTGGAGAAAACAGGTTAAGTACCTAGGATATGTGATATCCAAGGAAGGTAGAACTCTAGATGAAGACAGAAAAGTGGCAATCTTGCAGGCACCAAAACCCACCACCAAGAAGGAAATGATGTCCTTCTTGGGAACGACTAATTTCTGTTGAAGCTGGATTCCAAACTATGCCTTGGAAACTGCACCCCTAACTGATCTTATATATAAGAAGCCTATGGCAGCGCAGGAGTTGTTACAATGGACATCAGAGGCAGAATCTGCCTTTTGTAAACTGAAACAATTAATAGCATCCTCTCTAGTTCTGGGATTACCAAATTATCATAAACAATTTTTCCAGACTGTAGATTGCAAGCAGGGTTATACGACATCAGTACTAACACAACAACATGGGGATAAGCAATGCCCCATTGCTTACTATTCCTCACAATTAGATCCAGTGGTACAGTCCTTACCCCACTGTGTGCAGGCAGTAGTTGCAGCAGCGATGGCAGTGCAAGCTTCGGCTTCAGTAGTCTTGTTCCACCCCCTCACTCTGAGGGTACCCTACGCAGTCGCGATTATTTTGCTACAAGAAAAGGTGGTATATCTTTCCCCTGCTAGGCATCTCTTCTGCATGACTATATTGTTGAGCCAACCTCATATGACAATTGAATGATGCATGACTTTGAACCCTTCTACTCTGCTCCCGACCCCTGCAGAAGGCACACCGCATCGCTGCCTGCAGGTAATCAAGCAAAAGACATTACCTAGAAAAGATCTCACAGATGTCCCCTTGGAGGATGCTGAGGTGATGTACTACATGGATGGCTCATGCAAAAGGGGTCCTGCAGGACATAACCTAGTAGGATATGCAGTAGTCTCTGATACCGAGGTTGTAGAAGCAAAATCCTTACCACACAATTTATCTGCACAGGCAGCAGAATTGATTGCCCTGACACGGGCATGTACTTTAGCAAGGGGTAAATGTGTAAACATTTTTACTGATAGCCAGTACGCTTTTTCCACTGTACATGTGTTTGGAAAAACCAGGGAATGATAGCATCTACTGGCAAACCTATAAATCATGCGCAGTTTATTTTAGATCTTTTAAAATCTATTCAGTTACCTCAGAAGGTGGCCATTTGCAAATGTGCAGCTCACACCAAGCAACAAGATAGGATTTCAAAAGGTAATGCGAGAGCTGATACAGCTGCAAAACAAGTAGCTACAGAAGTATTTCTTTTAAATGAGGAATTACAACCCACTGAAATTCTGAATCTGGATATGTTAAAAACAATGCAGACACGCACTATGCAAGCTGAAAAACAGCAATGGATAAAACGAGGAGCAATCCTCAAAAAGGGGTTGTACATCTCTAAGGAAGGGAAACCAATACTACCCTCTAATTTTTTCCGCTATGCGGCATTGTTGAGCCATGGGCAGTGACATGTCTCAACAGGGGGGATAATACAGTTGGTAAACCAGGTGTTCACAACATACGGATTCACAAACTATTCTAAAAAATTTTGTTTAATGTGTCAGATTTGCAACAAACACCATGCACAGTGAGCAATAAAGCCCAAGCAAGGGAGTTTTCCCACACCACCATATCCGTTTCACACTATCTGTATGGATTTCATAGAGTTGAACAAATGTGAGAATAAGAAGTATTGCCTTATCATTATAGATATGTTTTCCAGATGGGTGGAAGCCTTTCCAACCAAAAACCCAGATGCAGCTACAGTGGCAAAAGTACTTGTTAAGGAAATTATTCCTAGGTTCGGCATTCCGGAGAGAATCTATAGTGACAATGGTACACACTTTGTAAATCAAACCATACAACAGCTGAGTAAGTTTGTTGGTATTTCTTTAAAAAATCATTGTGCATATCATCCGCAGTCTGCAGGGCTGGTTGAAAGACATAATGGTATACTGAAAAGCAAACTGAGGAAATTGATAGCTGAGACAGGGAAAACCTGGTTGTACTGTTTACCCCTGGCACTGTTGAACATGAGAATCATCCCTACAGCAAAAGGACTGACTCCTTTCAAGAAGCTGTATGGGAGGGCTTATTATACACCCCAGTGGAAACCTCTCATGTCATCAGACCAGGAAGCTGATTTTACGTTAGCTGAATATATGAAAAAGTTGTTGAGTTCTAAACATCTGTTGCAGTTTAATTCTGTTTCAGGTCAAAAACAAACAGAAACATCAGAAGTGGCAGCGACGCAGGAGACTGGGTATGGATTAAAATCGTGAAGAGAAAGAACTGCGCATTGCCAAAGTGGGAAGGTCCCTACCAGGTGCTTCTTTCAACACCTACTGCAGTCAAAAATAGCAGAGCGAGCTTCGTGGATACATCTGATGCACTGCAAGTTGGTGAAGAACTTCGAGCTGGACAAAGACCTTACCTCTCCATCGGGACCCTAAGCACAAAAGTCTGGCTACAAAGGGGGGTCAGATCAATAGGAACTGATCTGTCTCAAACCCAGTGAAGCAATCACCAGTGCTAAGGTCCTATAGGGCAGAGAGTAAGATCACGTGTCCTAGGCGAAGATGACGGAAGCAAGAAAGATCCAAATACATCTGTTTGGAGGAACCGGAGAAAACAGGAATGCAGAGCAATCATTCCCACAGAAATATTGCATGACCATCCTGTTAACTGTACTGGTAGCAATAATCTTTTTATTGTGGCCATTTCTCTTCTCTGCCACACAAGTAGAATGAAGTAAACATGCAAAGTGGCACCCAAATTTCAATACTTATCAGGCTATTAAGCACGCTTATACAGACACCCTCAATATCTCCAATTGCTGGGTCTGTGCAGCTATTCCTACTGCACATGGAGGAATACCCTTAATACAGATTCCCTTAAATATGAACCAAATCTGGCAAGCACTGCTGAAAGATGCAGTGAATGTGACATCAATTAAAAGAGTGACCCTATTCTTACCCAAGGCAAAAAGAGGAACAGTGTGCTTTCAAAACTATGGAAAAACAGAGGTTGGAAATAGCACCTGTAACATGACAGTGATACATTACTGTACTGGAAATTCCTGCACCACAACAAATGAGGGCCAACAATTGCAAGTTGGCAATAGCAATGACTCCACTGAAAGAAAGAAAACGGTTGATGAAAATCAAATTGTGTATAGTAAAATGTTCTGGGCTATGACCCAACAAAAGCCCGGCAACTATAAATTCAGCAACATCTCAGTCGCAATTCCTGACTGCTACTTCATGTGTGGTGATAGAGCATATAAATGGCTACCAGGCAATTGGTCTGAAAGTGTTTTCTGGCATATCTGATTCCAGCAATATGACATATATCGACACTACCCCAGGGGAAAATTCAAAATGTTCGAGAAATCAAGAAACCCGCTAATCCAGTGGGACAAGTTGATGCATCCTGGATATATCACCATGATTTAACCCATGTGAATGACAAAGAACTGTCGCACATGGATTTGGGTGATAACGTCATATCTTGGACGGGCATAATACCAGCATACGGAGCAGTGAAATTGATCTGGAAGCTGAGAAAACTATCCAAACTTCTTGAAACAATGAGTAATGGGACTTTTTCCGCCCTAGAATTGGTGACTGATGAACTCACAGCCATGAGGACAGTGGTGCTTCAAAATCGCATGGCTCTTGACTTCACCCTAGCAGCAAAAGGAGGTTTGTGTGCTTTAATCCAGGAGGAGTGCTGTTCGTTTATTCCTGACAACAAACATGAAATACACAGCCATCTCAAAATAATTCAGCAAGTGTCGGCTATGACCAAACCAGGACCGAATCCATTGACAGACTTTTTCCAAAAATGGTTCGGGGGTTGGGGCAGCATCTTGATGAACATTCTGCTTGCCATCTGTGTAGGGGCAGCCTTACTGATGGTGTGTGGATGCTGCTGCATCCCCTGTATAAAAGGACTAGTTGAAAATTTCATAGACGCTTCAATTTCAAAGACTTTATATCAGAATGTTGAGTTAGAGGTACTGATTAAAAGCTGAAGAAATACTTTCACAAGCTTGAACTGAATGACTCTCTAACTGCAAATCCTGAGTGGGAAATGGTTAAGGGAAGAAAAACTATTTATGCTTGTTTTGAAAGTAGAATAAAAGTATTACAAGGGGGGAAATGTTAGGAAAATGTATAACTGCAATGAAATATGTAGGCTTAGTGTATTGAAATATATAACTGCAATATGCAGGTTTAGTGCATTAAGGGTTAAAAGGAGTTAATACATTTATTCTGCTTATTCTGTGTGAAAATATGCAGCTGCTAGAAGCTCTGAAAAAAGAACAATGGATGTCTGTAAATCCACCATGGTCAGCAGAATGTGTATTGAGGCCAGGACTGTACCTTGAATGTATCATATCAGAACTAGAGAAAGAATTGTGAGAAACTAAGGAAAGATGAAACAAGCCCAAGGCCAGGTTGTTTTTCTCAAATAAGTTTTTGCAAGACAGCATTTATCTGACCATGTCAGCAGCAAATCTAATAATAGCATCTTTCTGTGAACTTGCAGAAAACTGTATAAAAACTGTAGGCTGAACTATGGAAAATCAGACAAACCTTGTACCTACATGCTTTGTCTCCTTGCTGCAAGTAATAAAGGGTGCCTTGCTTGAACCTAACGTGCATTGATCTTTGTGTTTTCTTTTACAATGGGGGAGAAAATTACTTGTCAGTAAAACAACATCTTTTCTTAACAGTAATATTTTTACAGTGCATGATTTTCCTTTCATGCTATAAAGTAAGGTTTTCTCAATTATTGTTAATTGTAATGGAGATGTTAATGTAAACAGTGGCTCCTGTTTTTTTTCTCCCTTTCTCTCTCTTTCTTCTTGTTCAATTTTAAGAAATATAGGCACTGCAATGTAAAAAAGAAGAAAATCCTGGTCAAAAGAGCATGACAAAAGAAAAAATTGATGTACTTTTCTCATTCTTGCATAGGGAAATGACTAGATTAAGGCCCTTAGATTGATCTAGTAACTCAATTGCAACTGAAAAAGAACATTGAACATTATAAAGCTTTTTTTCTAGCAAATAAATGTAAGCTTAGTAGTAACTCTGCATCTGGTCCTCATATCTCCATGGGGACATAGATAAACAGAAATGGCTAGGAGATAATGTTTTCTGTTTTCTGAAAGCATTCAAGTATTTTCCCAGCTGGGAGAGCTATAAAGATAAGACAAAACAAGACATCACTTAGTAAAAGAACAAGCTGTACCACACTTCTTTGCAAGGATAACTGTTCTTTTAGGTTGATCCAAGACTGTGAGTGTGGCTGTCAGTTGGGACACTTGTTCCTATTAGGAGGGTAAGACCTTAATACTTAAAGATGTACATAGTTTTGTGTGTTAGTATTAAGTTAATAGGTTTTAGGGGTGGTATTGGGGGTGTGCTTGTTTTTTGTTTGAGGGCTTTCAATAAAACAAAATGTTTTGTAAGATGTGGCATAGGTTCAAATGGATATGACAAGACACAACTGTATAAAACATCAATCTGCCAAACAGTGTATGCATGAAACATAAAAGCTGGAAATAGACACTTAAAAAAGCTGTTACACATAAAAGGTGGGAATAAAAACTTTCTAATGTGATGATGCTTTCTGTAATGTCTTTAAATGTCAATGCTCTCACAGATAAATACAAAACAAAAGAGTAGTGAACTACATTAAAAATGTAGAGTGCAAATAGTTATGCTACAGGAGACACACTTGGAAAGAACTGAACATGTGAATTCAATAAATAAAGGTTTTCAGGATGGTTATTCAGCAGAATACCTGGACAAAGAAAAAGAGGAGCACTTGTATTAATTGCAAGAGGAGCTCCAATAGTGATAGAAGAGGATAAAAAAGATAATAATATTACATTTGTAGTACTTAAGGGATACTGGCAAAGGAGGAGGATTACATTGGCATGTATTTATAGTCCACCTAAAACTGCCATAACTGAGCTTAAGAAAATTCTGGGAGAAATAATCAGCTTTCAGCAAGGAATATTACTTATAGGTGGGGACTGAAATTTGATTTGCTGCCGTGAAGATGTGTCTGTGGAGCCCAGAATGAAACATATAACAAAGGAGGGTAGATTTTCAAAGAAATTGATGAAAAAATGTCATGGAAGATGTGAATTCAGTAATAAGCGTTTGGAGTGAATTTAAATGTTATTCCCCAAAATACAAAAACTGTGCTAGGCTAGACAGATTGTACATTTCACAGCCATGGGTTTATATTATATTCTTGAAAACCGCCAATGTCGAATCTGACATTGTTGGCACAAGAATATTGAATGCTCAGAATCTTGAGCGTTTAAAAAGACAAAAACAAAAAAAAAAAGTACCCTGATTAAAATAAATGAAACACTAATGGGCTATATCAACTCAAATAACAAGATGCTGGGAAAAACTGAAGAAGCTTTAAACAGACATTCAGATGAGGTGATAAAAACTGCAAAAATCTGAGGTCAAATTGAAGAAAAGGCTGGTTGAATATGAAACTGTTCAAGAAGAAATGTTTCAAAAATTAGAATACAGCACGTAGAGAAAACCTGAGACTTTCTGTTGTTTGTACCAGAGAAGCTGGGAGGAAGAGACAGTATTAATTTTATGAAAGCACAAATAAGCAACTGGACTAGTATTCCACAGCAGGAGTTATTAATTTAAAGGGCACACCATGTACACCATGTGTATGCTCCAAACCTAGCTATGAGAAAGCAACCTAGACCTTTAGTTGCAAAGATGCAATCCTGCCAACAGGAGTTGATTCTGACAAACTGTGGCAGAAGGACAAAGTACTAAAAGTGGGAGACAGCAGAGTATTTCTGCAGAATGATTACTCACTGTACACCAGGCAGAAGAGGAGTAAATATATTCCGCTATTCAGGGAATTATGAGAAGCAGGCATGAGATTCAAACTGCTGTACCCAGTGATCTTCAAAATATTCTTATCTGGAGGGACAAACTCTTTTTTTATGCAGGACATGCTAAGGAGGCAATATAAAGTTTGCCCAACAAAAAGTGAGCTATGAAACAGAAGGAGATTCTGCTTCTTTTTCTTCTGATAATGAAGACCACAGAGGGACAGTGCCAGTGAAACCTTTTCTAATGTTTCAACAGAAAATGCTTGAGAGAAGAAAAAAACACAATAGTTTACTAGAAGAATCAAGGGAATGTTAGAAATGAAGCAGAAATGGGATATGGGAGATGAACAGGAATAAAACCAGTAACTTGGAAAATGACAAATGTGGGATTACAAAGCAATAATTAGCAATATTATATTTGTGAAACATAACAGAACAACAAAATATGGAATATTGGACTTTTTTGACTTTGTTAAACTTCTAGCAGACTCTAAAGCATATACCCTATTTCATGTCATTAATGTTCAGAAAAATACTTAGAAGAGGGGAAGACAGGGAGAAAATTACTTGCCAGTAAAACAACATTTTTTCTTAACAGTAATATTTTTACAGTGCATGATTTTCTTTTCATGCTATAAAGTAAAGTTTTCTCAATTATTGTTAATTATAATAGATATGTTCATGTAAACAGGGGCTCCTGTATTTTCTCCCTTTTTCTCTCTTTCTTCTTGTTCAATTTTAAGAAATATAGGCACTGCAATGTAAAAAAGAAGAAAAGCCTGGTCAAAAGAGCATGACAAAAGAAAAAGTGATGTACTTTTCTCATTCTTGCATAGGGGAATGACTAGATTAAGGCCCTTAGATTGATCTAGTAACTCATTTGCAAATGAAAAAGAACATTGAACATTATAAAACTTTTTTTCTAGCAAATAAATGTAAGCTTAGTAGTAACTCTGCATCTGGTCTTCATATCTCCATGGAGACATAGATAAAAAGAAATGGCTAGGAGATGATGTTTTCTGTTTTCTAAAAGCATTCAAGTATTTTCCCAGCTGGGAGAGTTATAAAGATAAGACAAAACAAGACAGCACTTAGTAAAAGAACAAGCTGCACCACACATCTTAGCAAGGATAACCTTCTTTTTGGTTGACCCAAGACTGTGAGTGTGGCTGTCAGTTTGGGACACTTGTTCCTATTAGGAGGGTAAGACCACAATATTTAAAGATGTACATGGTTTTGTGTGTTAGTATTAAGTTAATAGGTTTTAGGGTTGGTATTAGTGGTTTGCTTTTTTTTTGTTTGAGGGCTTTCAATAAAACAAAATGTTTTGTAAGATGTGACATAGGTTCAAATGGATATGACAAGACACAACTGTATAAAACATCAATCTGCCAAAAAGTATATGCATGAAACATAAAAGCTGGAAATAGACACTTAAAAAAGCTGTTACACATAAAAGGTGGGAATAATAACTTTTTAATGTGATGATGCTTTCTGTAATGTATTTAAATGTCAATGCTCTCACATATAAATACAAAAAGAAAGAGTAGTGAACTACATTAAAAATGTAGAGTGCAAATAGATATGCTACAGAAGACACACTTGGAAAGAACTGAACATGTGAATTCAATAAATAAAGGTTTACAGGATGGTTATTCAGCAGAATACCTGGACAAAGAAAAAGAGGAGCACTTGTATTAATTGCAAGAGGAGCTCCAATAGTGATAGAAGAGGATACAAAAGATAATAATGGCACATTTGTAGTACTTAAGGGATACTGGCAAGAGAGGAGGATTACACTGGCATGTATTTATAGTCCACCTAAAATTGCCATAACTGAGCTTAGGAAAATTCTGGGAGAAATAATCAGATTTCAGCAAGAAATATTACTTATAGGTGGGGACTGGAATTTGATTTGCAGCTGTGAAGATGTGTCTGTGGAGCCCAGAATGAAACATATAACAAAGGAGGGTAGATTTTCAAAGAAATTGATGAAAACATATCATGGAAGATGTGAATTCAGTAATAAGAGTTTGGAGTGAATTTAAATATTATTCCCCAAAATACAAAAACTGTGCTAGGCTAGACAGATTGTACATTTCACAGCCATGGGTTTATATTATATTCTTGAAAACCGCCAATGTCGAATCTGACATTGTTGGCACAAGAATATTGAATGCTCAGAATCTCGAGCATTTAAAAAGACAAAAACAAAAAAGAAAAAAGTACCCTAACAGGTTTAAGCAGGGGGGCAAGCCACACTGCACCCCCACATGGGGGACTGTGCCCACCACACCCCCTGCTACTTAAATATACCAACTTTGAGACAGCACTACATTGCAGTAAACGGAAATCTCCCCTTACGGAGATTTCAATTTACATGCTCGAGATTCTGAGCATTTGATATTCTCGTGCCGACAATGTCATATTCGACATTGTCGGCTTTTGAAAATATAATATAGACCCGCAGTTACATGTTCATTTAATTGAAAGCCTTGATACTCACCCAATAACTATTTTAGATCATCTGCCAATAATAACTTAAATGAAAACACAGAGCAATGAAATAAAAATGAGACACTGGCATCTCCCACCTATCTGTTGAAAAGAAAGGCATTTAAGGCATGGATAGTGGAAATTATTCATGAGCTATTAAAGAAGATAGAAATGTCTTCTGAAAATATAGCAAGGGAGTAGAATAAAATTAAATTGGAGTTCAAATATAGGGTGGAAATAAAAGAAAGGGAGATATGGTTAAGAAGTATCAAGAATTATTTAGAGGGACTGACAAAAGTTGAAGTATTGCAGAACAGGGGGAATCTCACAGAACAACAAATGGAGCAACTACAGAATGCTAAACAGAAAATAAGGTATTACCTTGATAATATGCATGAGTTTAGAAAAATTGCTTTCAAGCAACTGTTTTTTGATAATAGCTCCAGAGCAAAAAACGTTTAGCACAACGACTCAGGCAACATAATGCAGAAAGGGGTGTCACCAAGCTTCTGTACCTGTAGAGTTATTAGAAATATTTCAGAAATTCTATGAAAATCTGTATACAGCAGAGAAATATGGAAGTCAAAAAGGTACACATGAAAATGTTTATGGAAAAATTAAATATGCCAAGATTAAAGGTAGATGAGGCACAATTACTAACAGTTTGAATAGGAAGAGATGAAATAAAAAATGGTGATGTATAACCAATCCACAGAAAGTCCCCATGAATAGATGGTATGCCTGTGGAAGTTTGGAAGCTAGGAGGGAAAAATGATAAAGATCTGGAAGGTTTTGTTTAACAGTATTTTAAGAGGAGGAAAAGTACCAACATCCTGGAAGAAAGCGGTGATAGCTGTTAATACCTAAAGAGGGTAAAGATCCAACAGATCCAGCTTCATACAGGCCCACTGCAATACTAAACCATGATTAAAAAGTATTTATGTCTGTAATCGCTAAAAGAATGGCAAAAGCAATGCCGAACGTGATAGACATTGCTCAATGTGATTTTTTTGGAGGGGAGACAACATTTGATAACATTAACAGAACATTAATGATCCAGAGGGAAGCAGAATATAAGAAAATACCACTGTTGTTGGCAGGTCTTCATGCAGAGAAAGCATTTGTCAGAGTAAGCTGGGACTCTATGAGTAGGACAATGGGAACATGTACATTTCCTTATATAATTATAAGGTTGATTAGGAGGATATATGAGGGATTGGAGACAACAATTAAAGTGGGTGGGTTCCTCTCTGATAATTTCTGATTGAGTAGAGGAATCAGGCAGAGGTGTCCTCTTTCCCCTTTATTATTTGCATTATATTTAGAACCATTGGCAAAGGAAATAAGGGACTCAAAACCAGACAGCACTTAGTAAAAGCACAAACTGTACCACACATCTTAGCAAGGATAACCTTTCTTTTAGGTTGACCCAAGATTGTGAGTGTGGTTGCCAGTTTGGGACACTTGTTCATATTAGGAGAAAAAAAATCAATATTTAAAGATGTGCATAGTTTTGTGTGTTAGTATTAAGTTAATAGGTTTTAGGGGTGGTATTGGTTGTGTGCTTGTTTTTTGTTTGAGGGCTTTCAATAAAACAAAAAGTTTTGTAAGATGTGACATAGGTTCAAATGGATATGACAAGACACAACTGTATAAAACATCAATCTGCCAAACAGTGTATGCATGTAACATAAAAGCTGGAAATAGACACTTAAAAAAGCTGTTACACATAAAAGGTGGGAATAATAACTTTTTAATACAATGATGCTTTCTGTAATGTCTTTAAATGTCAATGATCTCACAGATAAATACAAAAAGAAAGAGCAGTGAACTACATTAAAAATGTAGAGTGCAAATAGTTATGCTATAGGAGACACACTGGGAAAGAACTGAACATGTGAATTCAATAAATAAAGGTTTTCAGGATGGTTATTCAGCAAAATACATGGCCAAAGAATAAGAAGAGCACTTGTATTAATTGCAAGAGGAGCTCCAATAATGATAGAAGAGGATAAAAAAGATAATAATGGCACATTTGTAGTACTTAAGGGATACTGGCAAGGGAGGAGGATTACACTGGCATGTATTTATAGTCCACCTAAAACTGCCATAACTGAGCTTAGGAAAATTCAGGGAGAGATAATCAGCTTTCAGCAAGGAATATTACTTATAGGTGGGGACTGGAATTTGATTTGCAGCTGTGAAGATGTGTCTGTGGAGCCCAAAATGAAACATATAACAAAGGAGGGTAGATTTATGAAGAAATTGATGAAAAAAATGTCATGGAAGATGTGAATTCAGTAATAAGAGTTTGGAGTAAATTTAAATGTTATTCCCCAAAATACAAAAACTGTGCTAGGCTAGACAGATTGTACATTTCACATCCACGGGTCTATATTATAGTCTTGAAAGCCGCCAATTTCGAATCTGACATTGTTGGCAGAAGAATATTGAACGCTCAGAATCTCAAGCTTTTAAAAAGACAAAAACAAAAAAGAAAAAAGTACCCTAACAGGTTTAAGCAGGGGGGCAAGCCCCCCTGCACCCCCCACATGGGGGACTGCACCCCACACACCCCCGCTACTAAAATATGCCAACTCCGAGACTGCACTACATTGTGGTAGACAGAAATCTCCCCTTACGGAGATTTCCGTTTAAACGCTCGAGATTCTGAGGTTTGATATTCTCCTGCCGACAATGTCAGATTCAACATTGTCAGCTTTTGAGAATATAATATAGACCCGCAGGCCCATGTGCATTTAATTGAAAGCCTTGATACTCACCCAATAACTATTTCAGATCATCTGCCAATAATAACTAAAATGAAAACACAGAGCAACGAAATAAAAATGAGACACTGGCATTCTCCCACCTATCTGTTGAAAAGAAAGGCGTTTAAGGAATGGGTAGTGGAAATTATTCAGGAGCTATTAAAGAAGATGCAGAGAAAGCATTTGTCAGAGTAAGCTGGGACTCTATGAGCAGGACAATGGGAACATTTACATTTCCTGATAAAATTATAAGGTTGATTAGGAGGATATATAAGGGCTTGGAGACAAAAATTAAAGTGGGTTGGTTCCTCTCTGATAATTTCTGATTGAGTAAAGGAATCAAGCAGAGGTGTCCTCTTTCCCCTTTATTATTTGCATTATATTTAGAACTATTGGCAAAGAAAATAAGGGACAAAGAAAATCATGGATATAATTTATGTGGTAGTCAAGAAAAGCTGTCTCGATTTGCAGATGATATTATTTTATACCTGTTAAAACTAGAAAAGGACATTTCAGTGCTGTACTCATCCCTCATTAGACCCATTATAGAATACAATGCCCCATTTGGTATGTACCTCTCAAGACATCTGCAACAACTGGAAAGGCCTCAGAAATACCTCACTAAAATAATCACAGGCCTAAAGCAGATGCCCTACGCTGAACGCCTTAAAAAACTCCAGCTATACTCTGTCGCATATCGTCTACTCAGAGGCGATCTCTGCTTAACATACAAGGCCATGTCAAACCCAGAGCTGTTGGACATGCTACACTTAAAGAAATCCCAATCCCTCAGAGCTACACGCTCCAAGGATCTAAACATTGTCATCACAATAAACAAAACATGCTGGAGGGATAGGCTCCTGACCCAGAGACTCCCCAGTCTCTGGAATAGATTGCCCATACATGTCAAGCAGAGTGCCTCTTTGGACCTCTTCAAGAGGAACCTTGACGTTTGGATGGGAGAAAGGAAATTCACCCCAGGGATCACGTCAGTCGCCCTGCTAGACAGGGGTCCAGGAAAGTAAATAATGTGGGAAGAAATAGCCAGGGAATTGTTATGGCTAGGCTTGTATAGGCCCTAGGGCTGATAGCCTAGTACCAACCTATGAACCTATGAACCTATGATTCTAGTGTGGCAGCTAAGGATATGTGGAAAGAGACTAAACAAAAGGTAATACAAAAACTGAGAAATTGGGAGCTCTGTTATATGAATATAGATAGTAAGATACAAGCAGTTAAAATGTTTTTTAGTCCCTTTAGTCTTATACACAGGTCAGGCATCTTTTTATCAAACAGAGGAGAAGTTGTGGATAGCAATTAACAAAGAGCCAAAGGACTTTATCTGGGAGTGGAAGATGGCAAAAGTCAAGTGGGATAAGCTGATTCCTCCAATAGAACAGGGCTGATTAGGATTACCTGATTTGAGGGGGGTATTTCAGAGCTACATAGTTAAGGCTCCTATACACAACACAAGCAGAAACCTATAACTTAAAATAGAAAGGGATAATGATGAAATGGGGGGAAGCTTAAGAAACAAGGACAGACTGGCATTTTCAATGCAAATCTTTAAAGAGAATAACAATAATCATAAAGAATATTATATTCATAAACTAGCAGAAAGTATTCTAAGAATTAAGCCAGCATGGGAAGGGAGAAAGGAGATTCTGCTAATAGGGATGATTTCAATTATGGATACAGACAATAGACAAGAGGAAGCTGGAATTTATTGGATAAAACTGGCACCAATGCATTGGGATAACCAAAAAACAAAAAACACAATGTCAAACCACAGAACAGAGAACAAAAAACATGCTGTCAAACCACAGAAAAAAGCTTAACAAAACACACAAAGTTGTTCAGGTTGTCTATTTTACTATTTATTTATTTTTCCTACTGGTATAGTATTCCTTTTATTGTATATTGTGGATAAATTGATTTTTTTTCAATTTAACTGACTGGACATTTTTGCTGGTTGATTTTATCACATTTATTTATTTTTTGTATTAAATTTAAAGGGCTGTTTTAAATGGTGTCACTATCTCAAAAAGTCCTGGAACTTGTTGGGATGAAAGCAATTATTATTATTAAATATTGTTCTCTTTTCTGTTGTTTGATATCATGTTTTTTGTTCCAATATACTGGCAACAATAATTAGAGAGGGAAAGGTAATAGAATGGGAAGGGGTCAATAATTTATTTGGACTGCAGGCTAGAGATTGCCTCCCCTATCAAGGATTTGTAGCAGAGTACAGGCAAAATGAAAGAAATGGGGAGGGAGGCCCTAGACAAAAGACCAACACTGGTGGAGTATTTAGTAGTGATGCTGCTGTTAAAAAAGGAATAATTACTAGAGTATATAAAATATTGCATGATAACTATAAGAATCGATTAGAGAAGGTTAGAAAGGACTAGGAAGAGAGAGACGAGATAAGCAATTCATAAAGAAACAATTGGGGGATATAGGTATGTCTCCCAAATATGTGACAAAATCTCGAAGATTTAGGATTTTTGCATGGAAATGTTTACATGGGTATTTTTATACCCCAAGTAGATTCTAGAGAATTTTTCCTCAGGTAGACAGCAAATGTTGGAGGTGTGATGGAGAAGAAAGAAATAATTGGAAAAATATTTTCTGAGAGTGTAATGAGTTTGCAGATTTTCAAGGTTTCCTGCAGACTACTGTATCGGAGATAATGGGTGAGCAAAATGGTGCATCTAGGGAAATGATTTTTCTGAGCTATGATACATAATCAGAATTGCCTAGACATAGTAAGGGCTTTCTGAGTCTAATTATATTGGCTGACAAAAAGCAATTACTAGAAAATGAAAATCAAAGTGTAAACCAACAGTACTAGAAGTAATGAATATAGTAACAGAGATAAAACAACTGGAATTGGGATCGTTAGAAAAGGGCAAGAACAAATTACATAGAAAATAATGGGAATGGTGGGAACAATACATACAAGGGAGGAATTAGGTTTAAAAGAATGGAGGATTTGAATGAGCTATGCAATGATTGGGTAGAGTATAAGTGATGTATAATATTTGCAACTAAAATTATGTCAGTATGGTTAGTGATGTATAATGCTTGCAACTAAGATTATGTCAATATGGTTTGTTTTCATTTATATAAATGTATGATTGCCTATGTTATAAGTGATAATTTAGTAAAGATGTTTCATGTTTAAAATGTATTTATTTGTTTAAGATGTAATTGGGGATATTTTGTAAATCAAGCTAGACAAAGAAAACTTCAAGTTGTGTGCATGTAATATACCAGTTTGAAGTTAAATTCCTTAGACTTCCATCTGGTATGTTTTCTGCAGCTGAAGTCTTTCAAATAGAGATAGTACAGGTGATTGAAGGGTTTTTTGATGGTGTTAATATTACCACTGATTATATTATTTTATGAATGCAGCCAGACAAGCACATGACAAAAGACTAAGTAAGGTGTTGAATAAATTGGATCAATATAACCTCATGTTGAAGAAGAGTACGTTCAAGATCTGAGTAACAGAGTTAAGATAAATGGGTGATCTTTTAAGTTTTAGAAAAAGATGGTAGAAAGTTAAGTTGTGCTGCTCTTTTACTGCCTACATTTGTTAAACACGTAAGAATTTTTGGCATGTTCTAATACATTCTTAAGTTTATTCTTAGTCTGTTAAAATATGTTCATGAGTGAGGAGATTACTGAAACAAAATTTTCTATAGCATTGGGGGGGATAAAAAAGGAGAGTAGAATTGCTTAAGATTTTACTTATTAGATCACCCATATTAAAGTATGTTAATAGGAATAGTCCAGTCTTTTGACAAAGGCAGTATACAAAATACCAACATGGTCACAGAGAATGCTTTTGCTCTGCAAACGTATTACAGGACAGTGAGTGGTAAGCTTGGGGGTCAGTTGTATATAGCATACTAACAAGTCACAAAACAAATCTACAGGAGATGAATTGTAAGTTAAAGAGTCTAACAAAATTACTCTTTCCATAAAAAGAAGCTTAGAGAAGTGTTGTGATTACTGAGAAATGGGCACGGGTAAGATTGCTAAAAGAACTTTCCATGAAAGTTTGGCCATAGCAGCAATATGCAATTCCTAAGGAAATCAGTTGTTGTTGTTGTTGCTGTTTAAAGAGAAAAGAGCAACTATGCTCTATAGCAGATTTGTTGTTAAAAGCGGAATTGTTCCAAATCAGTTTAGAAAAGAAAGGCTCATTAGTGCACATGAGCTGCATCTGGAAATCATCAAGTATGAAGAAAGAGTGTATGATGTTTTATTTTTAATTAGGCATATCAGTTCAACTACAGCAAGTAATACTGAACAGGTAGTGTTGCATATAAAGTTTACTCAGTGTAATGTGCATCAAAATAATTATTCAGGAGCTTTAATAATCTCTCATTCAGTTTCAGGACAGCGATGGGGCAAGGTTCTTCCAGTATCAAAAAATAGTTACCCAATATGTGCTAACTACTATTTTAGATTTCCAAACTTCCAATGTCAACCAATTCTACAAGCCAAGGTACTGTTTATTCTCCAGCTACCTTTGCAAGACATGTTAGTCCATATATAGTGATATCAGACAATAGTCCAAATTATACAAGTGTAGAATTTAAATTTTTTCAGAGACGTGGGTGTTGAGTCCCAGCATGTTAATTTGAGTCACAATTATATAAAGTTCAGTGGCTAAGTTGAAACGACTGTCAAAATCTTGAGTCATTTGATGAAGAAATCACAAAATGTTAACAATGATTGTCATATAATGTTTTGATGCAATACATAGATACTCCATTTGTGGTTTTAGACTGTCACTTCCCACCATTAATGTATTTAGTCTGAAAAGCATAATTCCTATGTCTACTTCAGTACTAATCCCTGAGTATGCAGTTCTATGTATACATAATGAAGCACAACCCAGTAAGACAAAGACTCTTCTATGACAAACAAATTAGGACTTTTTCTGATTTGTAGAAAGGAGACAAGGGAATAATTCAACAAGAATTGTCCTCAGAAGTGACCAAAAACAGTTGTGCTGAAACATAATCAGCCAAGATAATATGCAAACACTTCAGAAGGTAAAGTGCTGAGAAGAAGAAAACACTGACATTAAATGAGTGATGGATCTCTAAACTGAGGGTTAAAGGAATTTGACCATGACACTGATGAAGCAAAACGTGCCCACCAAGGTGCTCAGAGAATGCTTAGAGTGTCTCAGAAGCATCCAGAACCATGACCAAAACTAGTATAACTAAACCTGCCAGTACCAAATATACATATTCCAGGACAAACTTTATTTGTAAGTGCCACTGATGTGACTGTCTCCAACAATATCAAATGTTTAGGACATGGAAGATCTCTAAAACTGCCAGTTTCCTGCAGTGACAGCTCATAATATAGAAAGATCACTAAACTGTTTCTATATATTTGCTAAAATGTTATATTAAAAATGTATTTTTATTTGTTAGATGAACTCAACATGACACAACTTATTTATTGTATGAAATGAAATAAAATGATCATTATCCTGAATTCATAGAAATATACAATGTTATCAGTGTTTATGGTGGTATGTGTAGGAAATATTTATATATGGAAGCAAAATGGAAGATGTAACATATTATATTCTTTCTTTAAGTTATTAATGGTTCTTAGCAGAACATTTGGATGTAAGCTGATAATATGGTATGCATTTTTGACATATTGCACAGCTAAAATAGTGGTTAGTAGTTTGGCAGAACATCCCCTTGTGTCAGTCTCGAAACCAAAGAGTAGAAAGGTCACACAGACAAACCAATTAGTAAAAAACTATAAGAAAAACCTAGCCAAGCTAGAGTTTTCACTGTGTGATACCTTAAACCTCCTGTAATAGTGGCCCATGGGATATATGCAAATGACAGATTAAGGACATTAAGCGTTTCAACTATATGTTTTCTGAATGCCCATGACCTTTTGATGTTTTCTTTTTTAAGTCTTTATGGACAAATTCAGGCCAATGAAGCCAAACCCCAATAGCTGTGGACAAAGGGGTCATTTGCATGTATCCCATGGGCCTCTATTACAGGAGGTTTAAGATATCACACAGTGAAAAGTCAAGCTTGGTTAGTTTGTTCCTTGTAGGTTTTTACTAATTGGTTTGTCTGTTTAACCTTTTTACTCTTTTTTAGTTATTAGCTGAGATATTATGCAAACACTTTAATGGTTATGGACATCAGTTGGGTATAAAGACCCTGTGTTTCTAGAGTACAGTGAAACAGTTTATTTATGCTGTGTTAATGAGGTCATAAGAAGTCCAAAACATGCATGTCCACAGCCACTGTGGTTTGGCTATATTTGCCTGAATATGACCATAAAGACTTAAAAAGGAAAAAGCCAAAAAGTCATGGATATTCAAAAACCCTATAGCTGAATCACTTGATGTCCTTAAGGGGTGATTTGCATATATCCCATGGGCCTCTATTACAGGAAGTAAGGTATCACATAGTTAAAACTCTAGCTTGGCTAGGTTTTTCTTCTTGTTTCCCTCTCTCTCTCTCTCTGATATGTGGCTGCATAACTCAAATATTATAGCATTAACACTTTCCCACAACATCAACAAAGTTCTGTGTGGGTAGGGGGGGGGGCATCAAGGGGTGTTGCTAAAGGACCAGAGAACTATTATAAATTATATTCCTAACTAGGAAACATTTCCAGGATAGGTAAACAGCACCATATAAGAAGTAATGCTATTTTAATATGAAGTAGTATAGAGAACCCATGTGAATCTCCTTAAATATTTATTTGAATGCTATGGCACTAATTAGTGAAGCTTGCCCTACGGATT
Source organism: Protopterus annectens (assembly GCF_019279795.1). Taxonomy (NCBI): domain Eukaryota; kingdom Metazoa; phylum Chordata; order Ceratodontiformes; family Protopteridae; genus Protopterus; species Protopterus annectens. Next base: position 1,395,300,905 of record NC_056728.1, read on the forward strand.
TATAGGGTACATAAAAAAATAGGGCCCTGCTAAAAATTATTGTCAAATAAAGTACACACAACAACCAGCCCTTTTTCATATCATAGTTTCAATAATTCACTTGTCATGAGGCATCTAATTTTCCTTTGTTTCTTTGAGGTTGATCAAAATCCCACTGGAAATTGCTTCTTTAGGCAAAAAAAAAAAATATATATATATATATATATATATATATATATATATATATATATATATATATATATATTACAAGATTGTAAAATACAATCTTTTAAGAGAAAACAGAAAACTTGAAATGCAATTTTTTTGTATTTGCTTTCTTTCTGCCCTTTTCCATTATGAATGTCACTCTCTCGCCAGAGGTAATTCCATTTGTCTGATGAAACACTGAAGAAAAGCATATGGTTTACTATATAAAAAAAAAAAACCCAGTCATATGTAGCAGCTATTTCTGCATGTTACTACATACCAAGTAAGCTGGGAAACACAGCATCACTTGCTTCTGACAAAGATATTCCTTACTTTTTTTTCTGCTGTAAAGTACCTACTGCTTCCCCATCATATGTTGCCTACACGCAGGTGCTCTCTCCTTCTCTGTCTCTTCTCATTTTCTCTCTCTCTTTCTCTGTCATTGATAGACATATTTATTACAGACACATCACCATTTTAAGATACTAAACATGTATTTTATAGTTCTTACAACATGATCTGCAAGATATCAACAATGTTGTTACCATAAGGTTCACTGGCTGGTATTCAGCATTTAGTAAAACATAATACTGGAAAACTGCAACTGTTATAACTTTTAAAACATCAAGTTACTGTCTAGTTAAGTCTATTGTTTACCTATAATCTTCATTGTGTTTTCATTATGTGATTGCAGGGAAATGGGAGTTGCCAGCAGAAAAGGCAGCTACATCCAAAGTGTCTACCAACACTAGTTGTGCAATTCAAATAAAAAAAGATAATTGTGTAATAGTCCCAATGGACAAACAATCCCTCTTCAAGGGTGATCTGAGAAGAATAGCAGACTTGTCCAGAGTCATGCATTAGAGAAATGGAGGTTAGACAAGTCAAATCCAGGACTGCTGAGGATCCAGCTTTAGTCATACATACTCATTTCTCTGTTTTAAACTAACAATCTACTGCATAAAAACTGAATTTTAATCAGTTGAGGAATCATGCTACAGTAAAATTTGGACTATGAAAAAAGACTGTTTAAAGTATTCAGTGATATTGTAATATTTGAAAGATAGTACACGTTAAATTATACCAGCGGTGGTGGTGCTCTGGTAGCGTTGTCACCTCATAGTAAGACGATGTCCGGTTCGATTCTCAGCTAGAGCATCTTCTGCATGGAGATATGCATAAACGTAGCTTCATTGAAGGTTGTGCATCACGGCTGGTAACTCAGCACGTGAAAATCAACTACCAATCATTAGCGGACCGGAGTTCCTCTGTGGTGACCCCTAACCGGGAAAAGCCGAAAGACACAACAACAAGTACACATTAAATTATAATTGCTTATTTCCATGTATATGGGGAGTGCATAAGCCATCTTTATAGAAAACAGTGATTGCGACTATATCACCAGAGAGATTCTACAACTTTTATGTCTTGGCGAGATCTGCCACATATTTACTTTCCCTTGCTGTACATAGTGATTGCATATAATGCATAATGGGAAATGCACGGTGCTCATTGATGTCATGACTGCAGCATATAGGACCCAAATTCATGTCTACTTCTGGTTTGATTTCCATTTCAACTCTGTTCTGAAATGGTTCTGCCAAACTAATAAAATATGTCATCATAGACTTCTCATCATGTTTGAGAACTTTCACTATGTTTGGATATGATGAGGTCAGCAAATATGTTTTAGCCATGCAACTGGAGACCTGTGCATGTAGTCAATTTTGAGAAGGCCGATACTTCCTTCTGAGTAAGGGATGCACAATCTTGGTATACACTGACTTTTATATGCCATTTGAGAAGCATGAAGCCTTTTTCTTGTTCATTGTGCCAAATGACTCAGTGGTATTTGGGGTCAGTCAGTCACACCAAATGTATAACAATAGGAAGAACAAAATGATTAATAGCTTGGACTTTATTCCTGGATGTCAAGGCAGTTGAAGACTAGCTTTAGTTGTCTGAAGTTTTCCTTACTAAGCTTTGTTCTAATTTGTTCACATACAAAGTCAAAACTTCTTTTATTCCCAAATGTATATACACTCCCTTCTGCTCAAGTTCCTATAAATCAAATTTCTATCACAGATTGATATGTTATTCTTCTTCAGCTTTCCTTTTCTAAATGATGCTTCTGCACATTTATCAAGACCAAATGTTATTCTCATATCATCTGAGAAGGCTTTAACTATTTGTGGTTTTGCATTCAGATCAGCATCTGATGAACTATACAGTTTTAAACCAAGAGCCAGGATAGATTACTTAATTACTGATTTGAAAGTGTTTTTAAGGAAAATGAATTTTAATGTGTTATATAAAAACATGTGCTTTGAAAGTGTTGATGCTATGTTTAATACAATGTTCAACCATCCCTTGGCTTCGCCCTTGCTACTTTTCAAAAAGTTATGTGAGTTTGAGTTTAGGACCTTGTTATCTAGGGGTCCCAACAAAAAACTTGAATCTTTCAGCTACAGAACTGGAACTTTTAAGGAAATTGAGTAGCAACAAAATAATTATGCTAATGAAGATGTATAAAGGTGCGTGGGGGACTGTTATTATAAATAATGCTGACTACTTGAATAAGATGTTTGAGTTCTTATATGACTGTTGTTTTTGTGAAGAAATGTCTTTGAATTTTATCCACATTTCACATACTAAAATCCATTGGATACTTAAAGATATGTCTGATCAGGGTCAAATCTCTTTTGATGAATGGAAGTTATTGGAAGTGAAGTACCCTAAAATACCCTCTATCTTTGGGTTACCCAAGATCCACAAAGACATCAGGGACATGTCAATGAGACCAGTTGTAAATGCATCTAGTTCCAAAACCCACCCCTTTGCAAAACTTACTAATTTGAAATGAAAAAAAAAATGTGTTAGATGACTATGTTCACATTTGTCGGGACTCCTGGGATTTTTTGGTTACACTCAGGAAAGTAAGATTTAGAGATGACTCTATTTTTTGCACTGCAGATGTAGTTAATTTATTTAACGTAATTTCACATGATGTTTACCTGAGCTGGTCCCATGAATTTCTTGTGGAATCGACTTCTTCTCTAACAATGAGATCAACACCTTGGTTACTTTGATGGAATTGGTATTAAAAAAACAATTTTATTTTCATAGGGGGCCATTATTTTTTACAGAAGAAGGGGGTAGAGATGGGGGCAGCATGTGCCCCTATCTTTGCCAACATAATCATGTTGCAGTGGGAGAAGAAATATGTCTTTGACCACTTTAATTCTCCCCTTTGGACTTGTATATTCGCTTTTTGGATAATGTATTTATTGTGTGGAACAGGTTGGCAGAGGAATGTAACCTATTTATTGAGTATATATGTCAGACTACATCTTTTTTTGAGGTTTACCTCTGCATTTAGTTACTCTGATATTACTTTCTTGGATGTGCATATTTTTAAAGACATAATTAACAAGAGATTGGTTAGCAACATCCATAGGCAACACACATACTCCAACAGTCTTTTGTACTTTGATAGTTGTCATCCTGAACATCAAAAAAGGGGGGTTGTGAAGGGACAATTTGTATGCCTGGCCAGAATGATTACTGAAGATGACACCTTTCAACTTGAGGCCAAATGTTTGGTGGACATGTTTGTATCCCTTGGCTACTCCCCAAACTTAGTTTATGACATCTTGGCAGAGATCCATCAGAAAAGACTGAATGTTTTTTATACCCCACTACTTGATATCAGTAATAATGATGGGTTGATGTTTAGGGAAAACAGGGGGGTAAAGATCAAAATTTCCCCCTAACTTTTATTGCTATCTACACAGTGGTATTATGAGAAAAAAATTGGAATATTTTCTCTTGTTTTGAGGGGCTTGCTGAAACCATTGGCAATGTACCTAAACTAGTTTATAGAAAGGGCAGGTCCCTAAAACAGATCCTGGAAACTGGCAACTATGGTGGGGAGGTATTTTCCTGTAGAAAAAAATGGTACCTTTAAATGTGGTACCCGCAAGCAGTGTAAACACATTATGGTGCAAAGTGAAGTAAAAGTGAATGGTGTTGATGTAAGAACTAAATTTGTCTTTAACTGTAATTCTGTTGGTAGTATTTATTTGGCCCAGTGTTTGCACTGTGAGTGTTTTTATGTGGGTAAAACCCAAAGAAAACTCAAATAATTTGAGCACATGCTTGATATTAGAAAATGAAATATGAGCAATGCTTTGACAAAGCATGTGGTGAACTGCCCTGACCACACTTTTGGTTTCATGGGTCTGGATATGGTTACTAAGACTTTGAGGGGTGGTCCATGCAATGATTTAATTGAATTAAAAGAACTTAGAAGCAGGTCAGGCTGAATTCTTGTATTTATCCTGGCCTGAATGACAACTTATCAATTATTAGTGTCCTTAAACTTTGTTCCTATGTTGTTTGACATCCACTGATATATATATATATATATATATATATATATATATATATATAATTCTTTGCTGTATGGTTTATTATTTTATTACATACTTTTTTTTAAGTATGTATGAGGTTAAGTATTTAAATGGAAATTGTTTTTGATGTAGTTATGTTCTGATGAAGTCTTGGCCATACTCTGACGAGAGCACATAACTGTTTTCCTATTAAAAAGTGTTTTTTATTCCTACACTTTAGTCGGTTTTCTTTTTCCAGCTCCTGGAGTTTGTACCCAGTTTTAAACCATCCATAAAAAGTATATGAAATGTCTTTGAACAGGGCTGATTATTGGGGGTTAAGGGCAAGGCAGAACAGCAGCAGTGACAAAAAATTACTCTGGAATATACCCCCTTTGAATTTATATTCCTGGGATAATTATTTGTCCTTTGCTGTAGGTTAGCTGCAAAGTGGTTTGTCATTGGTTCATAGAAACTGCAATGTAATTGATCACTGGGGTATGTATCGCATACATCTGTAAGCATTCCATTAGCCATGAAACTGGGATTCTGTTGAATACTTTTTTGGAATCTATCCATGTCATACTTAAATTCTTCCCCATTTTACAGCTCTCTTGTTATTGCTTTCTTCAAAAATAAATGATCCTCTGTTCCATATATTTTTGTTCGATTGCAGTGGATGACATTTTTTCTTAATGGATATAAACTTTATTTTCATCAATTCCAGTTTATGTATTGTTGGAAGGCTAGTTATTAATATCTAGTTCTCAGGATGGGTTTCAGGTTTACTCTTAAGGAGGAGTATCATTTTTCCTGTTGTTAGCCAGGTTGGTGTCTGTTCAGGATGTGCACATAAGTAATTTATACCCCACGTAAATCTTTATGTAGTGCAACTAACTCTTTTGGACAGAAGTTTAGTACTGCATCTGTACTGGGGGGGTTCCCATTAGGAGCTTTTCTTAAGTTTATAGCAGTTTCTCTGGCTGTTACTTCATCTTATTTCATATCCTCTACAGTAGAACTTCTTACTGTTTCTTTTAATTCTTCTATCCATTCAGCATCTTTGTTAAGTTCACCAGGGTCTACATAAATGCTATTGCAAAATGTACCTATTTCTTTGTTTTCTTTTGGTAGTGTTTCTATGTCTTTTGTTTGTTTCACAATTCTCTATAAAACCTTTTTGGGTCATCAATAAATTGCTTATTTGATACTTATCCTTTATATTTACCTGCATAACTTCTAAATGTTTTCTACTTGTGCTTATATTTTCAGTTTATTGTTGGAAACAGTGTATGAGAAACGCTAGTCTGTTTTAATATTACTTGTTGATTTTTACTACATCTAGCTTTCTAAGTATTTTTGATGATCTGTTCCTTTTTCTGTTTTCTTCTAACAATGATACTTCTTGTGTTAGTTGTCTTATTGTTATCCCAATTTGTTGTGTTCATGGTGGCATTCTTCTTGTTCCCTTCTTGTGTTAGTTGTCTTATTGTTATCCCAATTTGTTGTGTTCATGGTGGCATTCTTCTTGTTCCCTTCTTGTGTTAGTTGTCTTATTGTTATCCCAATTTGTTGTGTTCATGGTGGCATTCTTCTTGTTCCCTTCTTGTGTTAGTTGTCTTATTGTTATCCCAATTTGTTGTGTTCATGGTGGCATTCTTCTTGTTCCCTTCCATTCCTTTTTTGCTGTACATTTTATGGTGACATCTTATCAGTTATTAGTTTAGCTGCACAGTAATATATCATATTTACTTCAGTTATATCGTGGGAAATTTCTCTTAATTATGTTGATTAGTGTTCATCTGTTTTACCAGTCTTCTAACATTCTGGGCCTTATTTGCTTTCTGTAATCTCTTTCTTTCATCTATCTTAATATGCCTGTTTATCTCCATTAAATAACGTAGGTCTTCCCTTAGATCATGTTCTTCTTGACTGAGAGCATCTTCCTTGCTCTTTATTTCCTGCTCTTTCCCTTGCTATACTATTCTAACTGGACTTTCATGCAAGTCTACTATAGAAGATTCTAGAACCTCATCCTGTAACATATCTTCAAATGCTTCCTGTTCCATCTGTTGCTTCGCCTATATGGGAATTCATTGGTCCATCACATACAATATTACCTGTGTCTGTGTTTCCATTGTTTCCTTATCTTTCTCCTTACTTCCCAATTCCGACTGTACTTTCATGTGAGTCTCCAATAGAAGGCTCCAAAACATTGGTCAGTGGCCTATCTTCCTCAGACACATCCTACTACATCTCCTGCTTCCCTGTCTAAGAACATATTGGCCCATCATGTTGCAACATTGCCTGTGTTAGAATTTCTACACTAAATCCTCCACTTCACAGATCATCTATCTCTTCACTTTCTATTTATTTAATTTTTACTGTACTAATCTTCTTTATTTCACATTCCCCTTTGTGATCTTACTTTTTGAATTGTAAGATTTACCACATTTGAGTATCTTTGCTTTATTTCTCTTGAAATGTCTTTGGAACTGCTTTCTTTGTATTGATTAGTTTGACTTTCTTCTTTGCATAAATATCACACCATATCAGATCTTTTTTCTTTCCCATGTCCATGTTTCTTGTTATAGCTTCAAATAGGAGTTACAAATGTTACTCTAGTCATATTTCAAACACTGTGTGCAGCTCACTTCAACTGGTAGTTGGGCAAAGAACCTTAGGCCCCTGGTGCCTATGATCATTATTTATAAACTCAGGATGCAATTATTTAGGGCTGGCATGCAGTATAAACTACATATTGGAGCCCCAAACAACTCACGAAAACAAAAAAAAAAAAAAGAAAATGGCAAAATAAGGCTGTTGTAAATACGGCCATCACTTTTGGGAAGGGTGTTATGTATTAGTTCCTGGTTTTGAGAGATTTTTACCCTGTCTAGCATACTTGTAAAAGTAAAGGGTTAGTTTATTTGGCCAGTTGTTCAGCCTGCTTGGCATTCTATGTTGGGAAAATTGAAATACATTTATGTGTACGTATTTCTGAACACCTTAGAAATACCAAAAAACAAAAACACGGATAACACTTTGTTTAAGCACTCCCAGTCATGTAAATGTTTTAAAAAAAATTATTTTTTGTATTGGAGAGAATCCACACGTCACCTAGAGGTGGGCACAATATGAACACTCTTGAGTACAAAGAAATTAGGTGGCTGTTGCTGAATGCCACAATGCTCCCTGGTCTCAATGAGACTGTTTCACTATGAGAGCAGCTAAACTATGAAACACATGCTCTATTTGAATAGCTGTCTCTATATATGTATTTATATGTGTATATTTATTTGTATTGGTGCACATATATTAGTTATCGGCAGGGAATGGACATGTTTGATATAGCCATTCAAATGTCTGGTCTTATATTTATTTAATTATACAGGATGTACTTATGATTGGGTTGTTTATTATGGAATTTAACACTTTTGATGAGTTTTCATTGAAGGTACTTACTTGTATGTATTTGTTAATTTTAGCTACCTGTTTATTCATAACTTATTTACATTTGGGTTGTTTATCAATACATTGTTTACGTTTTTGAGCAGTGTTTTTAAAGAGTGTTTTTGGTGAATGTTTTTATACTCTCATACAGTTGGCAATTTATATATATACATATATATATATATATATATATATATATATATATATATATATATAAAGTTATATGATGGAACACACAACTGTTTGCAGTTTGACCTGGATGTTATATAAGACTGTTTCCTTTGTAGATTCACTAGATTCTGAAGAAGTCTATGCTAAATGACACATGATGAAAGTGCTTAACCTAGTGTTCATTCATTTAATTTTATTTGATGTTTTGAATGCATCGAACATCAAGTTTAGTTTTATTAAACAGTGACAAGTGGAAAAGAAGACAGTGTGGAATTCTTTCAGACGTACCACTATACCTCATTTTGGTTCACTGTTTTTTCATAAAGGTGTTACTGCTTGAATCATCCTGACTTGTTGTTTGTTCTATCATGTTGGTGTGTTTCTTTTGATTCTGAGCTGGTATGCTGATGCTGGAATTTCAAGACGTTTTTGATCTACCTCTCAGTTGGACTTAACATTGCTCATTCAGCAATTAATGCAAAATTTTAACTCTTAGAAAGATGTTTTTTCTCAACTTCAAAAGAAATCACTATCAAGCCAACCATTTTACTTCTCCCTTTGAGATACCCCAAGCTACTGACAAAGTGTCTGCAGATGTTTGAGCATGGGAGCCTTTATTTGTTTCTGGTGCTACTGGACACAATAATGGTGACAGACATTATTTACTTACTGATGGTATACGTAATATTAATTTATAGTTACAAAAACATTTTGTGACCAAGATGAATAACATAAGAATGCAAGAATGCTTATTTTCTCAGATTATATTTAAAAAAAATATCCTTAAATAGAAAAATTTACAACTGAATCATTTTTATTTTTCTGAATGTTTAGATAGGAAGGTAGAACCAAAGGGTTTGCATTTTACCAATATTCACTTTGGTATTGATGTGAACACCCTCTATTATAGGGATATTATTGATTTATATGATCAGACAGGCTTTTAATGAAAATGAACATTTTAATCAAAGCCAATGAGGCATCCATGAAAGTGTTAGCCAACAAAGTAGAGACTCTAAGAAGTTCCATCATTAATGATTTGTTATTCCCTTCTGAAAATGGATAAAACTGCTACCTCTGACAAGTTGAAAAACTGGTTTCAAGCAATTGGGAGCTGAAGCAGAACAAAATTAATAGAGATTTAATTGACTGCAGTAAAAAGACTGCATATCCATGCCCCATAGCCAAAACCAGTTCCTTGCATCACAATAATGGTGTGTTTTTTGTTG
>NC_056728.1:1395315334-1395362834 GCF_019279795.1 Protopterus annectens
TCATTTAAGTTACAGTCTGATTTGCATCGCTTCTCTTAACATGTTCTATAATGTTGCAACACATTTTGTCCTTCTCAATTAACTTTTGAAATCTTTGACAAAACAGTACTTACTATTGAAATGTTGTTAATAGTACATGTTAGTATTAACAGTAATCAGTCGAATATCTTGCAGACCACTGTTAAAACCATAATGTCTTAACTACTCCATAATGGAAGATGATTGCTGCAGTTGTATAGTCCATTTAGAAATCACTCCTTGAATGCTGCTTCCACTCCCCAAACATTGGCAATACACTATGCAGAGAAAAACACAACGATTGCTTAGCAGTGTCAACCAGTACTAAAACAGGATTTCCATGTCCATCACAAACTACACTCCCATATTCATCTAATTTATTGGTGATTGTTAATAGTACCATAGTTCACAATTACTTGGTTAATTTAATACAATCTTGTAATAGGATGATAGCACCACGATGTACCCATATTTTTAAGTGCTGTCCATTTCTGAGTGCTCTGGGTCTTATTGAGTAGGTTTGTGGCTTTTATTACAAGTTCTTGATCTCATTGCCATATTGTTACCACCCGGTCTTCTCCATGTAGGCTGCTATGCCCCCAGTGCCATTATTCTGGTAACTGCAGTACTTTGGGCTAGAATCCATTGATCTGTCATTAAATACAGCCAAAATTGTGCTTATGCTGTATTTGGTATCATAGGACATATAAATGTTTGATGCAATCTTTCTAGGTGCAGAAGACAATAGCTTTAACTCACTGTCCATATGCATTGGCAGTGGAGTTTTATTATTCGTACAGGCTTTGTCTTTTAGTTGGTTTATGGCTAATTCAAGTACTTTTGTCTAGCCATGCAATGTCTCATCACTGGTGTTCTTCTGAATTTGCTGCTTTAACAGACCATTCCTATGTTCCATTAATCTAACTGCTTGAGGAAGATATGATAGACGCAGTACCCAACAAATTCTGCTTAATTTTACCCATTCCTGTATTTCTTGTCCAGTAAAATGGTTTCCTTGATCACTTTGAATTTCTTTATCTAGTCCAAATGCACCAGTCATTAGTAGCCATTAGGACTTTGGCCCAAAAAGTTAAACACAAGTATGATATAGCTGCCTAGAAAAGCACATGTTACCTGTATACAGCACATGTTACCTGTATACAGTGCTCTGCTTCATGCTGAGGGAATAATAACACAGCAAACAGTAATTGTAAAGGCAAAGTGCCCCATCTGAGGCAGTCACATGATGATACTCGATGAAGACACTTATCTGTGCCACAAGTGTCTTCATCGAGGTATCATCATGTAACTATCTCCTAATGGCTACTACTGGATGGTTCATTTTTGTCAAAGCCCTCAGGACTGTTTTAAACAGTTACTTTGAGAATAAATGGTTGCTGAGGGTCTACCAGCCCCCATCATTTGCTTTGTCACAAGGCTTTTTTCACTTTGTCAAAATGTATTTGTTGCTTCCGACCCCATGTAAAATCAGCCTTCTTCTATGGCATGTAATAAATGGGGTGCAAAACCAGCCCAATATGGGGTACAAGTGTTCAAAAGAACTTCATTACTCATAGAAAAGCTTGAGGCTGTTGCTTTGTTTTTGGTACAATTGTCTATATATTTTCTTCTGCTGCAGCTGGCACTTCTGTTTTCACTTCATTCCACATCATGCTGGAAAACTTCACAGCTGTTTCTTGTTGTATTTTATTTTAATTCACAGTTCATCCCTGAGTCTGAAGATGTTGTGTTTCAGTTTGCAGTACAACTTCTACATCAGCTTGCTCCCCTGTTAACATAATGTCATCGGTGTAATGGAATGCAACCACTTTTGTCATGTTTTCAAGGTGCAGCTTAGAGAAAACTTTTGCTGCTTGTGTATGGCAAAGGTTGGGACCGAGTACATATCCTTAGGATAGCACTTGAAAAGTGTATTGTCTACTATCCCAAGTAAAAGAAAGTTTTAACTTTGTTTTGTTTTCCTCTGCTATTTGAATGGAGATGAAAGAAAATAAATGGTTAAGTCCAAAACTGTCTGATATGGTTCAGCACCTGAAAATATTTTTTCCACAATAGTCACAATGTCAGGAACAGTGACTAACAGTGGTGATGCAACTTTAATCAGTCCCCATTAGTATATAGTCTTTCTTCACAACCTATCAGGCTTTGTCACTGGTCACACAGGACTATTAAATGGACTTACAGTGGGTTTGATTATACCAACACATAACAACTGTCAAACTTTTTTGAATATCTTACATTGTCTTCTAGTTATTAGACATTGTCTATTGTTCATGACTATCTTTGGCATTTAGATACAAAATCAATTCCCACTTAGCTTCACCATAAATGACAGCCTTGACTGCATTGACAGAGCAGTGTTGCACCCCATATTTGAAGGGTTCTACTGCAGTATCTAAAGCTTCTCCTTTCAGTGTTTCAATGCCTTAAATATGGGGGCTATTACAGCTGTAATCCACATAGGGACATTTAAATGGAGATCGCCGTACTGCACGGTATATTTACTGTTTATGTTTAATTGGGGTGTAGTGGGTGCAGGAGGGCTTGCCCCCCTGCAAAAATGTAAATGTTTTACATTTCAGGGTTTCAAAACTTCAATCTTATGGTCTCGACAATAAGAAATTCAAAATTTTGAAACTTAGAAATTTAGAAGTAGACGCGTGTGTGTGTGTGTGTGTGTGTGTGTGTGTGTGTGTGTGTGTGTGTGTGTGTGTGTGTGTGTATATATATATATATATATATATATATACAGTGTGTAGTAAAACCTGTGACAGCAGGGGCAGATGTGAATCACCTGAAAAGTTGTGATTAATAGAAGGGGTGGAAGCCCACAACATAAGTTTGCCCTCACAAAGAGGGATGATTAGATTACAAATGGAGACTCTTGGTGGACCTTGTTTGGAAATACCAGGCAAATCACTGGAAGATAAGTGGATCTGTTCATGATGTACCAGATCTACAAAAGGAGTACAAGGAAATTGACTGTAAATGTGTTTCTGGATTGTAGGGCAGCTTGACCCAGGCTACAGTACCAAGTCTGTGATACGTGAAGACTCTTACATGTCTTTGAGAGACTGTAAAATAAAGTAACAAAAAGAAAAGTGAACAGAAAAAAGTCCATAAGTATAGTAAGAAGAATTATACTTGTTTTTGTTTGATTTGAAAATAAATGTAGCTTTTTTAGTTCTAGTGGACATTATTTATGATGAAAAAATTATCTTTAGTCTATCACACTTGCTTCCCTGTAGGTATGTGTGTGTGCATATATACTGTAACACGGTTTAGCAATTCTCACACAGTGATAAGTCAGAATTCTGCAAAACTGAAGTGAAGTAATGTAAATAATACTGGTATAATATTGTACACAGTGAAATGGTATTTGTTCTGCAAGACAGACAGCTGCATTTTTAATGTTTCTAGAAAGATTTCCCTGAAGAAATTGGTGCTAAATAGTAGTTATCCCATTAAAGTAGTATATAAAAGGATGGCTGTAGCCCCTTTAGTTAGAGGAGTGGAACTCTTGATGCAGAAGGAGTTTCTGTCTGGAACATTATTCTGGAGACTGTACTGTAGCAAAGGAGAGGGCATTCCAGAATAGGCTGAACAAGCATGGACACCATTTACTGGGAATGACGAAAGAAAAAATAAGATTGTTGAAATCACCTTTGGACTGTTGTGAATTTGGTATGAGAAACATTTTTTCTTTGTGGAAAAGAAAGAAAAGTCCCTTTACATAGTGTCTCTTGCCTCACTTTTATGTACATGAAGTATCTGTACCAGTATTTTTCACTTATTTTCTGCAAGCCTTCATTATTTTATGGACCAGAGGGCTTTGCTGCATTATTTTTGCCAGCTTGTTGGGTGCAGCAGGCATATTTGGCACAATATTTTCCATGCCTGAAAGGATTCTTTCTGAGTTATGCATTTCACTGCCTGAATGATCCTTAGCTGAAGAAATTGGAGAAAACAGCATTCCTGCAGTACAGGCTGGGAGTTCCCCAGAGTGTCATATGCTTGTTTCTCAGCAAGATGACCTTAGAGCAACATTGTCAGGTTATTGCTGTGGCAGCCAAGGGAATGGTGGCAGTTGCCCTGATCTTGCATTATCCTGCCCATCTGCTTTGATCTGTGGTATACTGTCATCAGGCAAATTTGACCTTGCACCTTCAGCTGCTGTGATATGCTCAAGATCATTCCCTTCTCCTGTTGTACACCTGCCTCTTCTGTATTCCTCAGATCTTGTTTGCTGTCCAAAGGACTGGATGCTTTGTCTAACCACTCTCAGCTAAGTGATTACTTGATAGTATTTCTCTAGTAAACAACTCTGTTAACTGTAGGTTTTTGCATAACTGTTAGTCGTGTCCTCTTTTTTCTGATTTTTGAGAAAAAAATTCTTTCATATCTCATTTTTACTTCCCTTATACTGGGCTTGGTGTGTGAGGCCAGCCCCAGATTATCAACACTTTTCCTTCTTTTGTAGTTATTAGATTGTTGTTGCCTATTTTTTCAGGTGTTTCTAGTTTCACCAAGTTAAGTTGTTCTAATGGAGAAACATTCAGGCTTCAGAAAGCATGCATGCTGCAGCTAGAAAACCCAACTCTGTTTTACACACACTTTATGTGCAGTTTGCATGGGGCTGTGGCATTTGGATGCCTAATGTGATATCTGTAGTACAGTCAGGCGTTAGTCCTTACAGGAGCATAAAAAAACTTATTCTGAAAGAACTCGTACCTAGCCCAGAGGGTCAGAGGAGGGAAGAGAGAAAAGAGAAGGACAAAGACAAGAAGAGGAAGATCAGTGACAGGGCTCATGAATCTTCTCTTTACTGAAAGTATGGAGAGGAGAACCAGTGCAAGAGGCTTCAGCTCTGACTGCTTCAGCAGTAGATAGACTTTTTTCAGGACTGTCTCATTTGCAGACCATTATCTTTCGTCACTCCCTTTGGAGGCCCACTAGTAGTCGATCTTTGGCCTGAAAGCTATCCAAGTATGGAGGGTCCTGCCCCCCTCCTCATCCTCCTTAAGGTCATGGTTGGAGTCCTTCCCTGAGCTTTGATTGGATTTGTATGATGCAGAACTTTGTTAGGACAGAAAATTGATGATCATATCATCCCATCCTCCTCTGTTCCTAACAAAGATCAGCTTGACCCATCAAATCCTGTGCATGAAGCTCCTTCCCTAGGGTGTGTTTTGGTACCAGAGATGACTGAGCTGATATCAGCCCTGGTGTATCCTCCTTCAACACTTGCAGGTGCTGCTGTCCAAGCCACACTCCACTCAACACAGATTCCTTCAGTGCATGGTGTAACTCATTGTAGAACTCTTAATTCCAAGTCTCCATTACCCTCTTCAGTGCTGACTCATTTGGCACTTCTAGTTGAAGGTCTTTTTAGTGTTCAAGTTGTTAGTACCCATCCCGATGTCAAAGCCATATGGACCATTGGCTTTGGTGCTGTGCTCTGGACTATCCATGTCAGGTGAGTAGGGGACTGTGCTTTTAGACTGATTTCTCCTTGGAGTTCACTTTTTTCCTAGACGATCTTTGCCTACCATTGATAACAGACAATAGACTTACCACTAGTTTCAAAACCCTCCTGGGACATCACTCAGTTTGCTATTTTGAGCTTTTGACATCAATCCCAAAGAGAAAGCAGATACTTTTGCTTTATATCTTACCTCCAGCAGAGGCCCCATCACATCTTTAGGTGTTTCAAATAAGCACCCCCCCCCAAGCTACCGCACAAGCAAACATGTAAAAGAAGGCATGTGGACTCCTCTGCTGTATTCTTGACCCTGGACATGAATCATATTGAAGAGGAAGGCTCCCCATAGGACTCTCCAGAAGATACCAGGGTTAGTGAGATTCTTAAATTAATGAGGCAGAGGACCAGTTGGTCATTTGACCCTCCTTTCCTGGATAAGGAGGTTCTGTTTGAGGCATTTAGATCTCTACCTCCTGGGGTGTCCCTCCTGTTGACCGTATGAGGGACAAGGTGGCAGAGA
This sequence comes from Protopterus annectens, assembly GCF_019279795.1. Taxonomy (NCBI): domain Eukaryota; kingdom Metazoa; phylum Chordata; order Ceratodontiformes; family Protopteridae; genus Protopterus; species Protopterus annectens. The sequence goes on from NC_056728.1 coordinate 1,395,321,376, forward strand.
GGGCCTGACAGGAATGTGATGTAGCAGAGTCCATTCTCAGGGAACATGACAAAATGTCCTGGCTGCCTAAGGAGAGACCCCATTGGAATAAACACCCTCTGGTTGACTCCATTATTGTGGTGCAGCCACATAAAAACGAGTTATTCTAAAAGAGTTCAGAGATTCATCTTGCTAACAGGGAGTTCATTTCAGTGGACCTTATGGGGAAGTGGGTTTATGCCTCAGGTGCTTTTGCTGTTTGAGAGGTAAGCTACTTTACTGACATGACCAGGTTCCAAAGAGGCATAGCAGAGCAAACTCTAGACCATTTAAGGAAATCAGAATGAGAATCATCAGACATGCTGAAGATAGGCTTTTGACTCTCATATCTTCACTCCCCCAGCATCTCTAGTTTTATGAATATTGAGCTTAATGATGATCTCAGTTCATTTTGATCCCCACAGAATATGATGTACGAGAGTGCTGCAGTGGAAATTAAATGTGCACTGGTCCCAATGCTTAGATGGAGTGAAAAAGCCCATTTGACTGTCCTGTGTATGCAAGTAGTGTTTGAAATGGTGGATTCATTCCCCCAGCATTCCAGACAGAACACCCTCCCTTTTCCCACTGCTAAGGGCCACAGTGACCACAGATGCCTCCTCCATGGGTTGAGGGGCATCTCGACAGGAGAACAGTTCAGGTTACATATGCCTAGTTGGAGCCCAACCTTCACATCAGTTTTTTGGAGGTGGTGATGATGCTGCTAACATTGCAGGCCTTTCAGGACTTCCTTCCTCAAGGGGTGTTTCAAGTCTATACGGACAACATGTCAGTGGCATGCTACATCCACTTGCAAGGAGGAAGCAGATTTTGCCCCTTGTGCTGGGATGTCATGAGGGTATTGCAGTGGTCAGTTTCCTCACAGCGCTTTCTGGTTGAAATGCACATTCCAGGACACACTAACCACCTGGCAGAGAGGCTCAGTAGATGTATCCTTATGCATCATGAGTAGTCCTTCAGTCCTTTAGTAAAACCAAATGATGTTTTGTCACCGGGGCCAGCCTTGCTGTGATCTTTTTGCTTCTCCAACCAACATCAAGTGGAGATATTTTACCCTTATCCTCAGGGAAAGACACCAGGTGATGCTCTGGTGAATCAGTAGCCTCCTGTTGATATCTAGAGAATGTACAAATATTCACTTTTAGTAGAATAAAAACATCTCGTCTGAAAGGCAGCAATCATAGGAGTATAGCACCTACCTTATGCTGTATAGGCAACCCAGAGAAACAGAGAAGCAATGGAGAGAGAAGAAGCTAATGGAGTGTGAGAGAAGTGAAGGAGAACGTCAGTGTTGAGACTGGAGAATGCCTGCAGGATTCTGGGAAGATGTTTACAAAAAACTGTTGGGAGATGAGTCAGCAACTGATAGCTGCATATTTACAACCCTCCAGTCAGGAGAGTTGCAGGATGAGTTGCTTAAAAAATGGTGATGCAGAGTGAGCCAGAAAATGAAGGACACGTTTTCTGGGCGAACATTATGGAGAAAATACAAAAGGAGGATGCAGAGACAATCCTGAAGAACAGTGGTGAGATGGAATAGAAAACAAGTGCAGAGAAAGTAAAAGGAGGCAAAATGAGAGTAGCGGAAAAGAAAAAGGCAGAAGAAAATGAAAAATGGAAGTATGAGGTAAGGATTCAAGATAAAGAAGACAAAGAAATGAATGAGTAAGAAGTATGAAACATTTTAATAGCCCCTTTGAGAGTAAAAACACATGCGGTAAGAGTATTTATTCATATTATCAAAGAGACATTTTGTGACATTATACTTGAGACTGTTTTTTTCAATTGAGAATTTTCTTGGAGAATATGAAAAAAAGAAAGATCGTAATCCATGGAATCTTTATGCGATAAAAGCATTTAACAGGGAAACAAAAATACAATTTTATATACAATTTGAACAGAGGTGAGAAGAGAGACTTTGGAAGGACATTTGAAAACTTTAAAGAAGTATTGGAAATTGCAAATGTTTATGATAAAAGGGGTTTATGGACAGGCAGATGGGATTGTAATATTGTGTTAAAAATAGAAAGAGAAAAAAGTATACATATACCAAGCATGATAGAAAAGAAGAACTTTTGATAAGTAACTGTCATAAAAATGTTATACTGGGGGAAATGTGAAATGATGCAAAAATGTGAGCTGAAATGTTATAAATGTAACAAAGTTGGACATTTATGGATGGATTGTAAAAATGAAAAGAGTTAGGAAAAAGAAAGGAAATGAATGAAGAGAATGAATTTTAGAAGTTCTCGAAATAGAAGAAAATCAGATGAGAATAAAATGATAAAGGGGACATAGAAGAAGGCTCTGATATAAGTGATGAAGAAGACATAAATTGGGAGATAGTAAAAGAAAAAAAGTATTGATAAAAGACAGAAAAAAAAATTAAAAGGACAAGTGCAAAAGGAAAAAAATAAAGGAAATGGATGAAAAAAGAATCTATACAGCTAAAGGTTGGGTGTTGGTATAAAGGTTAAAGTGTTTGACTCATAGACACAAAGGACAGTGACTAATTCTTACCTTTGGGAGGTAAATTAGTTAGGCATTGAATGGGCCATTAAGGCAGCTAGCCTAGTAATTAGCTATGAATTTATGAAACCATGGATCTAAGGAGAATGCAGAATGAAAATTGTAGAGTGTTTTTGAAAATGTGAATAGTGTTAAGAATATAGTAAGAAGAATAGGTACTTACATATTATCGCAACCACATTCCACATGTCTCTTAATTCTTGCAGTTATGGACCAATGACACTTTGTGGATTGGCAGGGGTTGGGTAACATACTAACCAGCTATTTGTCACACTGGGTGATCACCCAGGCGTGGTAGTAAGCCCCAAATTCCTATTCCAGCTTGACATCGTTCAAGGACAGGTTTTATTATAAAAAAGACAGTGCAAACAGAACACAGCAGTGAAAAGTAAAATGGAGTAATTACTCCTAAGCCCAAAGCCAGAGTGACCTGACTATATGTAAAAACTGTGAAAATAAGTAGTTATGCCATGATTACAACTGTGTTTCTTTCTGCTTTAGCAAAAAATGAATCTGGAAAACACATGCTGTGGGACCAAAAAAACATACTACTTTCAACCGCTGACATTTTGTCGCTAATCTCTATTCCCTTTCCCAGAAATGTTTTACAGATTGACGGTTCCTGAACCATAAAAAAGGTGGAAAAACAAGGTGTAGAAACATGATACTTTTACCAGTATGCCTGTCTCTCACTTAAGCAACATAAGACAGGATACCACTGCCGGGGGCCAACATACTAAGTTTAGGATGTAAACAGACGATCCCAACAAGTCAGTACATTTTTTTCACATAGTGCTCAGCTCATCTGAAGTCCGCATAAACAGTACACAAAAATATCCAGTTTACTAATTGGTCAAAATTACTCACATAAAGGAAAATGACTCCTTTCTCCATAATTTCAACAATTATGACCGATTAGGAAAATAGTTGCGAAACATTTAGAATGTGGTTGCGATAATACTAAGTACCGAATAATATATAGGATGTAGATGAAATTATAATGAAGAACTAAGATTTTTATCAAATGAAGAAAACTTACTAACAGAAAAACTATGATGATGGAAAAATAGTCATATTCTGTAGGAATACATTAAAGATATTAGATGTAACTTTAGCAAAAATGGAAGGATTAACTATTGTAGATTTAAAATGTAAAGAACAAGTATATAGAATTATAACATTATATGCTTATACTAATTTTAAAGAAAGGGAAATACTTCTTTTGTCAGATTTTAGACTATGTCATGATAAATATGAATATTGCAATAGTGTCAACCTCGCTGGCAAGATCTGACCACAAAGCAGTCACTTTTGCAGTCACCATCTCCCCGATCCCCCATCTATTGTCAAACAAAAAAACTTCTCCAAAGCTGATTACAGCCTCCTGAGGGAAGGTATAAACAGCTTCACAGCCCCCTCCCCTTCCATAGGAACTGGCACATATGCCCAAACCTACACCAAAGTACTATATGGGCATTTATATAGCTGCTATATGGGCATTTATATAGCTGCATGGAATCAAGAATACCAGATAGGAAAAAAATCCTCCTCCTCAAGGAAGAGTAAACCTGTCGGTGGACATCTGCACTAAATAAACTCTATAATAAAAGGAAAAAATTTGCTGTCCAGGACCAAGAAGGAGCATGTGCCTAATTGGAAGCAAACTCTCCTTAGCCTGAACAAGAAAATAAGAGCATTAGTGAAATTCTCCAAAGCAAACTTTGAGTACAGTCTTGCCACATTTAAAAAAGACAGTCATAAGGCCTTCTTCACGTATGTCTACAGTCTCAAAGGAAGCACTCAGATCTGCTCAGAACTGGTAGTCAAGGATACTACATACACAAATGCCATAGATATAGCCAACCTGCTAGAAGGCAGGTTCAGTGAAAATCTCACCACTCTGTCCCCCCCATCAGTAAATCAGGACATCCCCAGCACCTGTCCCCTCCTTATCTTTAGGGAGCAAGTCATTACTGCCCTCTCAAAGGCAAAAAATACTAGCCTGATCTGCAAGGCCATGGAACAGATCATCATGGACCTCATTAACAAGGACATTGGCAACCTCCAAACACTTGATCCCACACAGTTTGGTTTCGTCAAGGGGAGGTCATGCCTGTTAAATTTGGTCTACTTCTTTGAGACAGTCACCAAAGCCATGGACAAGGGGAAGATGGTGCTCGCCGCCTACCTTGACCTGGCCAAAGCCTTTGATACTATTCCCCACTTGGGTATAATAGCTAAACTCTCTCAACTAGGCATCAATCCATATGTTACCAGATGGGTAGCAAACTGGCTTACTGATAGAACCAATCTAGTCAAAATAGGGGAAACCACCCCAAGCAGTAGACCTGTAATGAGTGCTATACCCCATGGATCAGTCTTGGGACCTCTGTTGTTTGGGATATATTTTCTGAGGTGCTTGCCAAAACCAGTAGGCTATGGCTGACCAAGTTTGTAGATGACTGCAAGCTGGATGCATAGCTCTATCATCAATTCCCCAAGAGATGTGGACATCCTCCATCAATTCCCCAAATGATGTGGACATCCTCTAAGAGAGTCTCACCCAAACAAATGACTGGTGCCAGAAACATGGCGTCAAAGTGAATGCCAAAAAATGCATCATCATCCCCTTTGGGGAGAGTGATGTCCCCACAAATCATCACATTAATAACAAGGTCCTAAGCACGTAATCAGTCATGAGGGACTTGGGCACCCAGGTTAATAGCAAACTGAGTTTTGGCCACCATATTGCCTCCATTGTAAGGAATGATTTCTACATGGCCCACCTCATTAGTAAGGGTATCTCATCCATGGACAAGGAGGTCATAACATCCCTGTATCCTTCCCTTATAAGACCCATTATTGAGTATAGTGCCCCTTTCAGCATGTACCTCACAAAGCACATTCAGCAGCTGGAGAGACCACAGAGGTTCCTCACCAGGAGAATCCAGGGCCTCAAACATCTACCCTACACAAATAGGCTAAAAGCCCTGTCCCTCTACTCAATTTCATACAGGCTCCTCAGAGGTGGCCTCTGTTTGGCATAGAAAGCAATCTCAGACCCCACCAGTAAATGTTCCAAAAACTACTTTTATCTGTTTAACAGGCAAGACAGCAAATAAATAAAACTAAAACAGTGCTGCTGAGTAGACTTGAGCTCCCGTGTAATTTTGGAATTAAAGAGAAGATTTGCAAAGTGGTGAGGGGGATGAAGAATTAGCTCAAGAAACTAAATTATGGACACTGAATATGACTATCCTGAAGGAAATGAGGAATGTGGTAGTATAACTGAGATTCATGTGATCTTAATGAGTGTACTGCAAAGGGTATAGTGGAGAAGGATGACGGAGGAAATGAACAGACCATAAATGTCAGGTTAAGAGATGTCAGAGCGAGTTAAAGAAAAGGCATGAGAAAGCTTTATTTCACACAGAAGGTGCTGGTGATCTGGAATGCATTACTTGTTCAGGTGGCAAAATACAGATTCCCATAAGCAGTCAGTCTAATAAGACAAAAGGTGGACTGAGGTTGGGACAGTGTATATGACTGGTTGTGACACTTTGCTAATCTGGAGGGACATGTGATATACTGCTGCCATTGCTGTATACTCACCATGGAAGAATTATGCAAGCCAGAACCATTAAAAGCACTTGATGTGAATTTCATTTGTTCTGTACCTTGCAAATCAAATAATGAACTATGATTACATTTAAAAGTAATAAAAACAAACTAAAATACAATGAGAATATATTTTTATTCATATCTAACTAAAAATCTTAACACCAGACTTATTTTACCATGCTGGTATAACATCTGAATTCCCTTTATTTGATATGTTTTCCCATAATGTATATGAAATTTCCTTAATATAAAATCTCATCTCAAAATGTATGAATGTATTGTTCTACAGATTTGACTATGGGACATCTAAATTAGGATCCATCACATAACTGTTTTGTTCAACTGGCTAACACTCATTAATGATAATATCTAGTGGATGTTTCATAAAAACAAAGCCCATTTTCTGTGATTTCCACTTTGACAATAAAAACATTCCCAAGGATTCACAAATGGTCAGTTTCCATGCAAGAACAGTGTAAGAGCTCTTGCATGGAAAATGGCCGCTGAGTGATCCAGGAAAGTGCTGTTTTCACGTGCACCAGTGGGCCCTACACTGTTCCTGCACGGAAAGCCATGCATGAGGCAAATCACCTCATTTGCTGCTGGCCGGACTCTGTGCATGAACAGTGTCAGAGCAGAAATGTATTCAGTTATTAATTGAATACATTTCTGCATCTGAACAAATGGAGGCAGGACAGCTCATGGAAACCATGTATTACACTCAAACACATATGCCAATGGCCAACTATAAGGCTATTGGCATTAATAATAGTTTATTTTTTTATAAAATTAAACTTTTTTTTGGCTGATCATAGCCGTTTAAGCTTAGGGCAGCAGTGCACCAATGGGATTGTGCCGAAAAAAAAAAAAAAAAAAAAAAAAAAATGAGAAGTCAATTTTAAGATACTTCTGCATTTTGCCATTATAGTTAATGACATGCAGAATGTAAACAATACCAGGGAGCACTGGTTGGCAAGGGGAAAGGGTCCGCCTAAGTGCAGTAACTAATGACCTACACACTGGAATATGCAAATGGGGGGAGTTATACTGAATCACAGATTTCCTCGAAGTGTCAGCTTGTACCTAACCATGTAGGTGCAGCAATACAACAGTGCAAGTATGAGCTGAATGACTTCATAAGGGGGTGTGTCATGCTTGCTGTAAGCTCACTGAAGCTCTGTGGCCTGTGTTTGTCCTTAGCTAAACACAGTTAAGGAAGGGGGTGTGTCACATGTACCTGAGCAGTATATACATAGCTTAAACGGGTGTGCGCACCTCACACTGGGTTTTAAACAAAAAAAAAGAGGAAATGGCAGCACTGTTTACATTTGAGCACTGGGTCTGCACAGCATGCCTTGGGGCTTAAATAGGGAGGAACTGGGAAGGGGAAAGAGCAGTAGGAAGGCAATCAAGGAGAACTAGCATAGCTGGCAAGTGGAATGTATCCGAATCAGCCAATTACATATGCAGCAGCCCAGCACACTAATAGAAACTGTTCAAACACCCTGCAGACTAGTTTTTTCCCACAAACTCTACACCAACAATGTACACAGATGGGGGATTTTTAACTGGCAAAACTAACTAAAATTGTTAGAGGCTGCTACTGCTTTACTCCATCAATATGTGCTAGAGACTGAGGGTGGTGAGGAGGAGAATGCTGACAACTGACCCACAGTGAGGAGGAGGAGAAGAGTGTACAGACCCAGGGTAACCTACCAGGGCCTACATGAGCCGGAGATAGTAGAGCCCTATAGGATGGACAGGGACATTCTACAGCAAATCATTGAACTGTGCCGGCCATGCCTTACACACAGAACTAATAGGGGGAACCCATCCCAGTGGATACCAAGGTATGTCTAGGCTTAAGAATACTAGCCACAGCTACCTTCCAAAGACCAACTGGGGATATCATGGGGGGGGGGGGTCTCACAGGCATCAGCATCCAGAGTACTCCACCAGTTCCTGGATGCCATGACACAACATGCCAATGAGCACATATATTTCCCCACCACCCGTGAGGCGCTGACCACATGTATGCGTCTCTTCCACCATATAGCAGAATACCCTGAGGTAGCTGGTGCTAAAGACTGCACGCAAATCCACATCAAAGCACCACCCGGTGAGCAAGGCAGGCTCTACATAAATCGCAAGGGCTTCCCTTCCATCAACTGCTAGGTCTTGTGTGATACCCAGGGCATTATCATGAATGTGTGTGCTGGCAGCCCTGGAAGCTATCAGGACTCCCACATCTGGCATTGCTCACAGCTGTATCAGGCATTTGCCAGGGGGGACATCCCATATGGCCATCTAGTGGGGGATGTTGGCTATGCACTGGAGCTGTGGCTGATGACACCCATCAGAAATGCACACACACCCGAACAAGAACACCATAATGAGCCACATGCACAAACCAGGATCATTGTATAGCGTGTGTTTGGGATGCTCAAGTCATGGTTCCACTGCCTTGACATATCCGGTGGGGCCTTGCAGTAATCTCCAGCTACATGTACACAAATGTTCATAGTATGAGCCATGCTACACAATATGATCCTGCAGAAACAGCTCCAGCAGGAACAGCATGGGGCAGGGCCACACAGCTACCCTACCATTGCCAAGGGCAGCACAGGCACAGAGGGACTCAGAGGAGGAACATTCTGAGTCTGCCCCTGTAGGCAGAAGGAGGCGTGCATAGTATGCCCAGGCCTTGGCAAAGAGGCAATGCATAGCACACACTCTAACACTGTAGGAACCCAGGGACTGATACCTCTCTGTGACTTACACATATAGTAAAAGGGATGCCAAACAAGACACTACCTGAGCTTTACCATGTACAGGGAGTGTATATGTGCATCCAACATAGTCATCCCTCAAGCACTGTCCTCAATACTGGCCCAGCAACAAGGTAAGTCACTCTTCCTATCAATTACTGAATGGAGTAGTATGTTCTCATGCTTGTATGTATGATATGGATGCAAGCATGCAAGGGATTGGGTGACTGAATGGGACAGCAGCAGACAGCTATATGGGACACCAGGAAATTCATAACAAATACTGGTGTCAGCATACTAGGCAGCACTACACAAGGTGAAAGAACTGTGGGTGTCAATAGGTCACACACATGGATGTCAATGAGAGTCACATATCAACCACCAGCCTCACCCAGCATGACAGGTGTTGATGACCATGAAGAAAGGCTGGGCTAAGTCCCCCAAATGATGGCAATGGTGAACAGCCCCCCACTAGACCTACAAAGACATACTACAACAGGTCTGGTAGTTGCATTCCAGTTCTGAAGGGTAAAAAGTCTGAAACTGAAATATATACTATTAAGATGTAATGTGTACTCTACTGATATGCCTCCTGTCTGCATGATAGGTCACAATACAATATGAAATGGAAGCCAACAAAGTAACCAAAATGCCAGTACAGTCATTTCAAATGTTAAAGTCTGTAGGTGTGCACCCCCTCCCCCACAACCCCATGTAGAAAATGCAGTAACAGATGGCCTGCAGCACTCTCAAATTACCTACAGTCCTCTGGCAAAGGCCCATGCCTCACCCATAGTGCCAATGTACAGAATGTCAAGGGTCCCAACTAACAACCTAACAGTAGACAAAAAACAAATGCAAGGCCATGTTGACAAATGCCAGTAGCATGCCTCTCCATGTCCTACAGCAAGGACTGTGGATCAGGCCATAAATACTAATGGAATAAAGGCCCAACTATAGGGATACATCTGAGATATTGCTTACATAATGTTAGGTGGAGGAGAGAATTACAGGGTGGGTATAAAAGCATGGATGTCATGGAGTGTGTGAAGTCTGAAACTCTAATGTCTGCCCATACTACTCTCGACTGCAAACCCATGAATGAATAGCCACAAAACCGCTTGTAAGCCATAATGTGAAGGTAAACTGACCAGATATGTGAGTTCTGCCTCTGGAAAACCTGGGTGTATCTGTACAGCTGTGAGGTATGGCCCCAGCAGGATATGGCCATTCAGTGAAGTTGAGAAAAGCACAAGAAGGGGAACCCCAGCCAGCATACTAACAAGGTGCTGGACAATTTACACAGAACCAGCAGTCTACTGTCTGTAGCTACCCCTCCACAATGACAGGTGTGTGCCAGAATGTGTAGTCTATATGCCTCAGAATATTGGTCTCAGCTTCATTCATCTTGTATTTCCCTGGTAAATAACTGTGATCAAAGAATGATAACTGTCAGTACTTGATGACATGATACATCACAGTGTAAAACAGTACATGTGTCAGCTACAACCAAACAAGTTACACAAGCAGCACAGACAGCAATAGTTACAGTATCCTCTGTATGTTATGCCCATTGTGTCTCCATATTGGCATCCTATATACAGATATCCTGCAGAAGCAGTTTGCTAGGTGTAGCTGTAGCACACAAAACCCTGAACTGGAGTCCAGCCCTCCCTGGAATGGACGCACACACTCAGTATAGAAGGTCATACTGGGCATGCTCCTACACTTAGAAATGAAGCCCATGTCTCACAACACAGTGGACTACAGATATTGGTTATTCACAGCTGTCTGTGCACACATATCAAACTCCACACCATTGATAATACACACACACACAGTGGATAGGAATACACACACATATCTAAGGCCAACATAATATAATATGTCAAACATACACACACACAGATGTGAAGAAGAGAATGACAGTGACAGAGAGAATTACATTATGAGGCCTTTCCCACCCACTACACATCCCATTGGCTGATATCACATGATCTGCTGATGTCATTCACTGTAGAAATACATTTGGTTAGCCCTCAGCCCCGTAGTGTCAGTGGTGCTTGTGATAACTGTGTAACACTACAGTACAAATAGGTATCCATGTAGCAGTTGTAATCTCAGCTCTGTCATATGTAAAGTTGTGTGTGTGTGTGTGTATGTGTGTGTGTGTGTGTGTGTGTGTGTGTGTGTGTGTGTGTTTCTAGATGAATGTGGTTGAGGCCATTCACACTCACTAAATCTCCCATACCCTTCCTTCAGCACTGCTGCTGTCACTCACCTTCTAAGATACCTTTGGACAGTACTCCAGCATATAACCTCTGTGGTGCTTGCGATAACTGTGTAATACTATAGTGTAGCAAACTAGTTAGGTAGTAGTTCCAATCCTGATCCTGGCAACTGTGTAAATGTGAGTGTTTGTGTGAGGGAGTGTGTGTATCCTTCTAGAGACCTGGTTTTCTTACCCTTCCTTTAGCACTGCTGCTGATGTCACTCACCTTCAAAGATACCTTTGCACAGCTCTCCAACATGTAAGCTCCATGGCATGTGTGATAAATGCGGAACAATGTAGTAGCAATAACTACATAGGTATGGGTTTGAATCTCATCCTTGGCAAGTGTTTGTGTGTCTACATATGCATGTCTGTACCTCAAAGATTTTGGCCCCATTTACACCCAGTGCACATCTTTAGCAGTCCTGCACATATTATCCACCTTAGAAGTATCTGTTGGCAACCCTAAACCATGTAAATTCAGTGGTGCATGTGGTAAATGTGTAACCATAATGGTCCAAAAAGAAAGTTAGATAGAGGTTTGAACCTCACCCCTGGAAAATGTAAATGTGTGTGTAGGGTAAAATATTTTTTTAGAATCTCTCACCCACTACATCACCCAATGCCACTATTTACAAGGGCTGGTGATGTTTCTCACCTTAGAAGTACCTTGGATAACATCCATCCTATAAGCTCCATGGTGCATGTGATAAATGTGGTACACTGTAGTAGGGGTTTGAAACTCAGTACTGGTAAGTGTGTGTGTGTGTGTGTGTGTGTGTGTGTGTGTGTGTGTGTGTGTGTGTGTGTGTGTGTGTGTGTGTGTGTGTGTGTGTGTGTGTGTCATCAGTATCCTGTGTGGGGGTTGGTGTGACTGTGTAATAACAGGATCCATTGGGGGGTGGGTTTTGCTAAATCATTATGTTGAGGACCTAGTATATGTCACAATGTCCACATTATAAGGCCAACAGTTGTCAAACACTGTAGAGGTTAGTGTAGACAATCCACAGCCCTAAATGTCTAGTGCCATGTGCAATGACTAGTATGGCAGTATGGATTAGTGAACAATATAGACAACCCTTCTATTACTCAGAGACCACTCTCCACCCACGGATTATACACAAAAACACTTGGCTAGGCAACAACCACTATATCAGTAGTTCCCCTACATACTGCCTTACAGATAGTACAGTGGACTACATGCTTGTTGACCACAATAGTGCCACTGACATCAGAAAATGCTTTGATGTTTTACATCTCCTGATTGAGTGTGTGTTATCCAGCAAATAAAAGGATATGGCACCCTGTTCCATCCCCTGAGTAGGCCAATCAATGTGTACAGTGGCCCTTTTCCCATGTTCCCCACTGGACACCTGCAACAACTGTAGAGTCTGCTAACGTAACCCATAAAGGGAATACCATGCCTTATACACATGCCCTGTATGGACAGATGCCACTAACTCCACTGAATACCCGTATTATACTGTCAATGTAGGTGCAATCACTACCTCAGTTATATAGCCAGGTCTCACCAAATGAGGTCAGGAATGCTACATCAGAAGATACCAATCTGTCTACACAACATGTCCCAGAGATCTCAAGCACACTTCCACACATCAAAGAACATGCATGTGGGACATGTACACAACCCAGTCACTATCCATGTTATGGAATATAGATCACATACTTGGGAAGCAGTGCAAATCCCTGTCCACCCACAATAGAAACCTGCATGAGTGGATGGAGAATACAATACCCACCCCTGGGGACCACTCCCTTGAGTATACTCCTAAGCCACACTGGGAACTATTGTCATGTGGCCTGATGCCAGGGATTCCCTTGGGCTAGCCTTGTAGAGCCTTCAGGCCCATTCACCTACTACACACCTATGAAGCAATGAACCTATGGAACTCAGTACTGGCAAGTGTGTGTGTGAATAGTAATCCCAGTGTGTTTGGTTGATGAATATCCCCTGTGACTGTGGTTATTAGCAGTCAGAGGTGTGTCCAAACCAGAACATGTACCATTCTCCATTCTACAACAGATGTTGTACATCAACATGTACCTATGTACAACCCTCAGCCCTGTAATCTGTGAGGCATATGCAATCACTGTGTTAAAGACCGGGGATTTCCGTGCACATACTGTACCCTGCCTATGACATGGTGGATGTGTCACCACACTGCCATACCCTGTGTCGTTGCTGCAGGGCCACATCCTGGTGATAAACAGACACCTAGAATAGAAATGTGATACAGCATGTGAGAACACATTCACTCAGCACTTCACTTGTGGGGGGAGAGAGGGGGGTAAAGCTGGCACTGAATGTGTTGCCAAGACTGTGGCCAATATCTATTGTCTCAAGATAGGTATTAGCTTTGTGCAGTAACTTGCAGCACTTGTGTTTAATGCTGTGGAGGTTGTTGATGTAACTATCAAGGCTGTTGTGACTGTCATCAATGTCTGCTGCATCTCTGCTGCCATAGATGCCTGTCGTGGATTCCATGGGGGATCCAAAGTTGTGTTTGAGGCTAATAAGGGAGTTCAACAGTTATGGGACACCAGCTTTCCCTGCAACAATGTCTTCCTTCTGATGTACACTTTAGTAATGGCAGGGGGCCATCACATTGTCTCCCAGTATTTGGAGGACAGTGTCTGGGTTCTGTTGGCTCTGACTAGTACCATGCATTCATGTACCTGTTTGTACAGTGCCTATGTGTATGATTCCACAGTCATGCAGCTACATCCCATTGCCATGGGTGTAGTGAAGATACCCAACCCTGTTTTTATGGCTGCAAAGTCAGCTTTGGAGAGGTTTTGCCAGGTGGTTATCTTTGTGAGGGTTGTGGCTGACATGTTGAGTTCCATGTTGATTACACCCTGTGGGAATCTCACCATACAGGGGTTGACAACTGGGGATGAGCAACAGTCCCATATTTAAGTAGTCAACACAGATCAAGGTTGTTGCATCCTCTACCAGGGGTCAGTATAAGCTTCTCTAGGGCAATAGAAATGAATCCCAGAAGTTTTGGGCCACTGTACTAGTGATTGGCTACATTCCCCAGGTGATGGAGGGGTAGTTGAAGACTTGTACTATGTCAGTGTTGCATTCAACCATCAGAGATGGCAGGGTGTTAAGGAATGTGCATTTACAGTCTACAGACATATATGTGGACCCATAGCAGGCTATGGTCTGGATTGTACTATTACCCACAAGGTATTTGTACCAGAAGTATCTCCAATGCATTATGATGGGATACTAGTCTGGAGGTGTTCCTATCCATAATAAATATGGAGACAACATCACCTGTGGAGGTATGATGTGGTTCATATTTGGGGGCTGACAGCTGTGGAATGTGTCATAGCCTGATACTGCAGGTCTGCTGTTGTGACCCACCTCTCCATTATAGCAGACATGTGTCCCCCACTCCAACAATTGCTATGAGTGACTGCATCCTGACAGTTAGATGTCCACTGTTGAGCATGACCCTCAGACTGCATACATGTGTAGCTGTTATGATGGTAATAACATTAGGAACACTGCCTAATAAGGCAACATAGGGGTGGCACGACACTTAGCCAGTACCTGGCAAACCAGCCAAATAGGCCACAGTGAGTGTACTGACACATATGGCAGCATGAGGTATCATACCTGACTGAAACATCATGCTGACACGACGTCTGTCGCCCTCACAGGTGGCCTGCCTTGTAGGTGCAATACATGAGTACAGATGCTTGGTTTTACAAGTCAACTGTACCTGTTATGGGTCACATTAAAGGCTGGAAGAGGTGTGGACTGTCATACTGTGGTCCTAATTCGTATGTAACAGGAACACCTTGCATCTTAAGAGGGGTGTGCACACAATGTATATCCACTGTATACCAGTAATGTGTCATGCGTGACCTTACTTTAGGCCGTTTGTCTAGCACAATTTGCTGGCCTCTGTCCAGATGTCTTTGCACGGACAAGTTGTGAGGTATGCTACAGGAATGTTGAATTCATGTCAGATAGGCCCCAGTGGTGACCACTGTGATGCAATACAGTTAAACCCAGCACAAGTGAACATGCACAACAAGCAGTATAGCCATTACATAAAGCAATATAGCTATTATTGATGGTTGTGTGCATGGTAAATTGCATGCGTTTCACACACCTGGGGTATTGCCAGGCAACAACAAAACAATGTGATACTCACTAGCTTCAGGCTGCTGTCCCATATGCAGACTAGAGGGTCCTATGTAGTGTGAGAGGGAGTTATTGTCATCAGATGCATATGTGGCATTGGTATAGGATGGATGCAGCATGTCTGCACATCTACAGTACTAACCGCAATAATACACAATGTCTTGTCCTCACTATAGATGTGCACCTCTGTGCATTAGAAAACCCCATCCACAACTGCAATTGGACCTGACACAAGCATGTAGATACAAACATGTATGTCTGATACATTAGTGTACTAATCCCCACTGGGCCTTTACATGCACAGTCCTCATCCAGTGTGTGTGTGGAACCCACCTCCACAATGCTTCCCTCAGCGTCATAGTGATGTTCTCACCTAACCTGTGTGATGCAGGTTGCCTATATCCACAGTATGTGTGTATGAGGTGTTCTTTACCCCCCGCCCCCCGTACAGGGTGAATTGTGCTGTTTCATCTGAGACGTACAAAATATGTGAAGACATGGTTGCAATTGTACTTGGTGGTGTGGATATGTCCGATTCATAGTCATAGCCAGCCTTACAGGACGTCACCTGTGAACTTACCTGCTTGCTCAGACATAGATGGACTTGCTTCAAAGTTGTTGCCTGCACCTATGTGTCCCTGTACAGCCAATGTAGCAACCTATTATGTGGTTTGTGTATTGCTGCTGTCCACCAAAGGCGATTACTCTACCTTGGTGGAGGCTGGATATACAGGTCATGTGAGTTAGTTTTGTGCCTTCCAGCTGAACATAAGCATACATACATGTGCTTAGGGGATAGCTGGTATACATTTCTGTTGTATGTTAGTATGGTACACTGTAGTTACAGTCTTGTCGCTCAATCATACTTCTCAACCTTTTACAGCAGTATGTCTGGACAATGGCAGACATAAATGGGTGTCAAAAGAGACATCAATATTGATACTGTATTAATATAGCTGCACCATACATTAATACGTTGATTGCACAGTAGGGTTTGACATCACTGTGATAACCTGGAAGATGTTCAACAGTAATAAGTAGACTATTATGTTACAATGCCATTCCTGACAGACCTGACAATGGTTTTGCTGACATAACACAGATATATGTGTATGTGACTATAGATATCAGTCACAAATGTGCTTATTGTCCAGCAGAAAACTGCACATTTGAATGTTATTAATTCAATATATCACATGCAGTTCAACACACGTCTGCAACAGTACTGTACTATGCACATGCCCTCTATAGGTTTCTTATCTTTACAAGGCAAACATGTGTCATACTCATAATCACAGGTAACATGGATATGGAAAACATCCCATTAACTGGCCTACAGTGGCACAGTCACAACTGTTTGACTGACACCCCTGTAGTTGTCATATATGAGCTGTCCTTTCCCAGGTGAGTCAGGCTCCTGAGCTGTGATCCCACCTCACAAGTTCTCAGAGCATCACATCTGGACAATGCCTAAAATGATGTGGGGATAAATAGGGACAGACTTTAAATATTCCTGTTACAAACATAGGATGTTCGTAGAATGATACATTTAGCATTACAGTGAATATTCTTAAGGATGTGGAGTCTTAAACTCAAGTGTTTGTCATTACCTGATGAATTCAATCCTCAGCTATGTGCTAGAAAAGTACAGATCTCAGGAAGAACAGACAAAAATACATGATGGTAAAATATGGACATTATGTGAAGATCTGTACAGCTGAGTGAGTGGTATATCTGTGAAATCTCCCACTGCAGAGAGGACCAGATGCTATGGCCATAGCAGCTGTTTAGCAGGACATTAATACAGCATGTCTTGTTGGGACATATACTCCTCCAAATCATGTTTCCCACTATTACAGACTAGGTACTACATTCAATTACTTGCTTACATGTTCCACTTACTTTTTTTCTTTCTCTTTTCCATGTTTGTTTAATTTGTTATTTCTCTCTCTCTCTGTGCACTACAGGGCTAGAGATGGTTTGAATAGGTGGCAGCATGGCTTTTGTAGGTGATGCTCACCTTGTAGGTGATGCTCACCACTGTACCATCACAGCCCCAAAGGTGGCTGTGCTGGGGGCTGAGCAGAAGGGGCAGGCTAACCCTCTAATTGCACCACACTGTCCTCAAGCTAGCGTAACAGATCTCCAAACTCCTTTCAGAGCTCACTACGCACCAATCCCCGGACTTGGCTTCTGGTGATGGTATCCTGATCGTGCCCGCTCCTGGGGGGGGAACGAGCCCCATCCCCTGAGGTGGTTCCACCTGAAAGTGGTGCAGTACCAGTGGATGAGGAGGTCCTGGGGTGGGTCCGAGATGTGCTGGGGCCCAGTGCCACGGCCAAATGAGGTGGGAGAGGTGGGTCTGCTGGGACCGGCCTTCCCAAATGTGCTATGGTGTTGCAGTTTTAAAACATATGTGGGTTAGTAATAGTCAACACAATCCAGGATTAGCTATAACAGCATACATAGATATTCTCATTAACCCAAAACTACAGATTTGGAACAGTTGTATAGCAAACAGAACACATGCATATATGGAACCACAGTGGCCATTACAATGGCATGAAGGTTACATTAACAGCAACAGGCCACCAATGATAGTATTTCAATATGGAACATTAATAGAAACACATTTCAGTATTTGTTGAACAATAGGACATATGTCCTAACACTAGGTTTGGTGTAAAACATACTCATTGATGTGTGTGTTTAGATTATTGTTGCAGATATGGTGGAGAGGAGAGATAGATGTCATTTAACAACTTGTATATCCTTGCAGTACTCACAACTTTAATGGTTATTGCTCTAATCATTACTCTACAGGTATTATTACAATACCCTATGGCCTTGGTTTGGGCAGTGGTACATTTGTACACAGTGTATAATTCAACCATTTTATAGCTACTTTCTACTTCCCTTAGCTGGAAAACCTGTGAGGGGAATGTTTGTTAACGCTACCTGACTGTTTCTATACATATTTACAAAATCCTAGTTAAAATTATGCATACAGCTTACTACCACTCCTGGGATTCGAACCATGGCTGTGTGTGCTAAAAAACAACAACAATTTGTATTTCATCAGAGTGAGCTATTAAGAAACTGTTGTCTTGTCCTTCCGTGTATTCTGTCTAAGTCTCTCTTGGTTGTACAATCTGACCTTGTAATTACAACATTGTTCTACAGACATTCCTAGACATGTTTTTTATGTAGCACAGTGTGGGAAACTGTGGATAACACAACATTACTATTCAAATATCAGATATTGGTGAATGCAACATGTCAAGCCATACAATATCAGACTAAACACAACCAGTCTAGGATTTAGAACTTTACTGCCAGGCAGTTACAGTTCTCTTACTTGGAAGACCTGTTGGGGGAATGTTTGTTAACACTACCTGATTGTTTCTACACATGCCATACAATACCAAAGTAAACACAACCAGTCCAGGATTTAGAACTTTATTGCCAGGTAATTACAGTTCTCTTACTTGGAAAACCTGTGGGAGTAATCTTTGTTAACACCACCTGACTGTTTCTACACATGCTATATAATACCAGAGTAAACACAACCAGTCCAGGATTTAGACCTTTATTGCCAGGCAGTTACAGTTTTATTTAAATATGATCTATATGGGACTATTGCTGTCATACTGTCTGGTTTATTCAGTACAAACCATAAACATTTTCTATACTGCCAGGTGACATTCTACTCCTTTATATTTATTTGCTATGACTACTACAAGCAGGATCACCAGCCTCGTGACACAGCCTTTGCAAACTACTGGCATGGGCTTCCTGATTCACAGCCCGCTCAGCTGGAGCTGTAAAGAAAATACAGAAACATTTAGGCATACCTATCCATCACATACACAGGCTGGACGTTGGTAAACAGTTATTGCTATGAATACTTACACACTGCTGGGACATCACCCCCTCTGTCTTGCTTCTTGGACTAACTGTTCCAAGAGCTCTGTCTTCCTCTGTTTCAAGTCGGCATAGTGGTGCTGGACCTGCTTACAAGTGGCACTGGTGAGATCATGGTGTGAGACTTTCCCAGGCTTCTGCTTTATATTGGGACCCCTGCTACTGGTCCTGCAGCAGTCTGACATCATGTGTTTTTACCAGGAGTCTTACCATGACCCTGGACTCCTGTATGCCCCAGCGCTGCGCCCGAAAGCACATGCCCTCTCCAACACCTGCCATACGGCCTACAGTGGAGAGTGATAACCATTTATGAGCTGCATTCCTGTCTGCAAGGTTTAAATATGGCCAATTTCCTACCCTTTGCCGTGATTGGACGGTTTTGAATATGCTGAGCTAAGCTAAGCTACGGGCAAACCTGCTTAGCTAAGTTGGCAGTGCTTAAAGGGGCAGGTTCAGCACTGCTTACCAATGGGGAAATCCACTTAGCTGGGTTACTCTTGGCTTAGTATTCATATGTACACAATGCTTACACCCAGTCAGCATAACTGTGCAATGCTTAGCATTGCTTATGTTTTATTTTATTGGACTACCACCTGTATGGGATTGATTCATCATTCATTACATGATATAAATTTGTTTACCTTCTCTAACATCCCCCAATGTGCGGTAATTACATTTATTCTTGTGTGACTATACTGTATGGGGCACTTGTGTTTATATGGGGGTTTAACTACTTTATTACACTGACACCTCACATCTGGTCCTAATACACTACTCTTGTTGAGAAATATAAGTTACTTCTTACATAAATATACAAATAAATTAAAATTGTAATGTTTATACATACAAAATGGAAATGGCTTTGATGATGCTCGAACTGTGAATGACTATATGCAAGGCATACACTTTAACCGCTAAACTATTGCATTTATACTTCTGTTGGATGTCTATTGCTATTTATTGCTATTGTTGTTATTTTTTTTAATTTGATCTATTATGACTTTTATATTTCTTTGTATGTCTTTCTTGGAGCTTTTCTCCCCGGGACTCTACTGAAAATGGACATGTATCCAGCTAGACTAGCCCAGTCAACAAATGTAAAATAAATAAATAAAATTTAACTTATCGTGCCATTTCAGCTGGGCTAAGCAACGGGCACACCCGTGCAGCTATGTTCAAATTTTATTGCATATGTGAAAAAAAAATTATTTGTTGTGTTTTTTTACCTTGTACCCTTCAGAATATCCATGCTAATGCTAAACCTGTTATTT
Organism: Protopterus annectens; assembly: GCF_019279795.1. Classification (NCBI taxonomy): domain Eukaryota; kingdom Metazoa; phylum Chordata; order Ceratodontiformes; family Protopteridae; genus Protopterus; species Protopterus annectens. The sequence continues at coordinate 1,395,341,986 of NC_056728.1, forward strand.
TATCAACTTTCTGGCTTTGTAGATTTCTTACCCTGAGGGTTTGGGGGTGTTACGAGCATTCTCGCTCTATTTAAACTGTCATACGGCAATTCTGGTGTGTAGGGGGCATGTCTATTGTGAGAGCACTGCTCTCAGACATACCTGTGCACTTGTACACAGAACCATGTCCATATTATAGCATAGCAGCACGCCTTTATGAATATGCATGGTGCGCTGCCGTGCTGCACGGGAACGGTCCCTGCCATGCAGGAATAAGCTATTCCTGCATGGAAGTTTACTGAAGCCGGTGGATTTTTGATAACAGTCTATATAAAGTAATGTACAGTTATTACTAACTTTATCCACAGATATACTATCTCTATACAATTTCAATCTTGATACTTAAAATTATTCTTACTACTAAATCAAACAAATATCATAGAAATCAACTTTACTCATTTACGCAGTACAATGCATCAAAACAATTGAACTCAGTTCCTCTACAAATCAAAACAGAAGTAAATCTAAAACTCTTTCTATATTAAAACTAAAAAAAAAATCTGCATGAACCAGCTCATGTACTAAACCAGGAATTACAATCTTGGAAACAATATGACTAGCTACTTTAGGAGAATCCTCTTCACACAGAACTATTATTTTTAGGCACCTATTTATAATCTTCCACACCCTTCTTTCTCTTTCCCTTCCTCCCACATCTCATCTTCCTCTAAAAGCTCTTTTCCTTTTTCTATATTCTCCAACACTCATACATTCTCTTAATATCATAGTTTTCCCCTCCCATCTCCCCGATTCTCCTCACCAATTTTCTAATATGCAAAACAAAGTTTTGAGCAATATTTTAATACTGTTTAATTTGTATGCAGTGTTACCCATATTGCTCTTTCAGTACTGAATCAGCATTTGCATACCTAACCTCTCACATAAATAAATGTAACTCTTCCATTTGTACATATACTGTAATGAGTGAAGCTTTTCTTTCTGGGACTCCAATAAAAATGGGCTGTCAGCCCAGATGGACCATCAAGGACAACCAACAAAAAGAAAAATAAATAAAATGTATACATAAATATCTATAATGATGCTTTCATGTTTTCATCTTTACACAATGCTGTTGTCCTGATTCAATGATGACTATAAACATTAAGCAAAACATTGGATAATGCTACCCTCCTTAATCTACCTGCTTCTCTCATATCCTTCTCTTTCCTCAAGTCTCTCTCCTCTTCATAGTGCCAGTACTACTACATACCAACACCCTGTTTTTTTATAAATAATCCTTTGCATCCAGACTAACTTGTCGTTACTGTATAGATATACACTGAAACCTGTTTAAAACTGTTAGATTAGATACCTTCACTTTGTTGTATATATTCTTGCATATGCCATTTGTGATGTAAATTTTTGTCTTGGGTGACTATAATTGTAACTGGAGCTTTTCTCCTCGGGTCTCCACTGAAAATGGGCCTTTGGCTCAGCTGGACCAACCCGGTTAACAAATGACAATAAATAAAATAAAGCTCACATTCAATATGCAGAAAATTATTAGGTAGGGACTGGCTGCCATATGGGGATTTGATATCAAAATATTAATCCTTTCTACTTTTAGTAATAACCAGAAGAATGTATTGTAAATTCAACTTTAACAGTAAGCTTAGCTGACTGATACAGCAAAAATGTTACACAATGATGTATAGGGTTTACCAGTGATTAAAAAAGCCGTGGAGACACCAGGACTCACATCGGTGAAGTGGATGGCAAAAGCTTCACTACTTAAAAAAAAAAAAAAAGAAAGACACAAAGATGCATTCAGCTTCCTTTATATTTCAGTTGAAGATAAACATTTATACACACTTTTATAAAACATGAAGAAAAAATCTTTGAGGCTTGATGTCAGCTACATGTTCTGCTTCAAGATGAATACAACCCTGCAAATACAAAATAAATGTGATGTTCAGAATTTTGTTTGGAACCCCAGAAAAATAGATTTAAAAACAGGTTCACTACAAGTTTATCTCCATTCAGATGCATACTCCAAAAACAATTGACCTGACTGAAGACAGGTGACAACACTACAGAAAAAAATAATGAAGGACAAGTTGCTAATTAGCACAGAGGCCGTTACCTTGTTCTAATTTCTGGCATTCAGGGTGCAGTACTGATGACTGCTAAAAGCTGGTTTGCTTTTCTGGGGAGCATCACATAGTCACATGTCATCAGGGGCATTGTGTCTAACACCATCTGTGCTATGCTGTGAAGAACTCCCAGTAAAACAAAGTTAAAAAATACCTTTCTAGTTAAGATTCTCATACTCCATTTTATCAGAAAATCATTAGGCTCTGTCGATTCTTACCTGCTCCAACCTGGCCTTTTAAAGGCAGTTTCAGACATTAGCACACTGAGAAATGGAGATGTATGATACAAGGATGCTGCGGGACATGAGCTAATTTTTGCAGTGCATTCCAAGGTGCCTGTACTCAGCTGTGTAGCCTGTACATGCCTGCTGACACCTGTGGGCATGGCCCAGGAAAGTTCTCAGGAACCAGCTCGGGAATATTTCTTCTGTTTTCTTTCTGGTGATGGATGCAACAGAATGACATTTTATTTACTAGCCTTCCAAAAAAATATCAATCACTGGAAAGTCTGAAAATGGCTTTGTAGGAGCCATCTTGGGATAAATACTACTCCCTTGCTTCTGGTAAGAGAAGGAGCAGAGAGGTATTAATTCCTGTTGGCCTCTGATTTGCAGTATGTATAGGACTTCATTAGCTGGTCTGGTTACAATTTTTGAGAGAAACTCTTCAGGACCTTTGTGAAGCTTACTGCCTGTTAAGTCCAGCTGCCATAGGCACTAGCCATGGTATCTACTAAGAGAAGAGTATAGGAAGTGCATTGAATACTGCAGCTTCTGGGTTATTACTGCTTCACAAGAGCATCCTGGGAGTAATCTACTACTGTGCTTCTAGTGTGAGAAGTAGCTAAGGATCATTGACTCCTAGCTGCAATCAGCTGTGTTGAGACCAGCACTATTTCTACTACCAGACAGACAGCTCCTCTATTAATCAGCTACAAACCTCACAGGTGCTAGTTCTCCTTCAGCTCACGTTAGTAAGCACCTGAAATTATAGATCTGCACTTTCCAACTGATTACGTGACAGTTTGGTTGAACTGGGCATTTTCACACAATGTAGCAATTGGTCTATGTTTACTGACAACCACTTACTACTTAAACTGACACAGAGTGTGAGAGATGCAGTTACTTAATGCTATTAGAGACAAACCTCTCACATGCAGACACTACAAATAACCAGCAGGTTGTCAGCAAACATACAACACAATAACCTTATCAAATACAGATCAGACCAAACACAGACATACATATGCCGAACCTCGTTTATTACGAAGGGGAATTTTAAAAACAATACAGAGGTATGGCAATGGGGGCAGCTTCAGCCCCTATTTTTGTGAACATGATCCTCTGGTACTGGGAAACCACAGACATTTTTAACACCCCCCATTTTGGTGGAAAAGTACTTGAGATAATTGGATGATATATTCATTATATAGAAGGGTACCGTCGAACTGCCTGATTTTGTGGATTTTCTCAACCATTCCACCAGTTTTCTTGAGTTCATATTTCAGAGGGATGACTGTTCCATTAATTATTTGGACATCACTGTATATAAAACTTTGTAGGGGAAAGGTACGAGTCTACCATTTATAGAAAGGACATTTCCTCCAATTCTCACTTACATTTTGATAGGCACTACTTCTACTGGCATAAAAAGAATTTGGTAAGGGTACAACTCATCAGACTTAGTCAGCTGGTGTCTAAGGACCATATTTTCAGGGGAAAGTTGGTAGACTTTGCAACTACTTCATAAAATGTGGCTATCCTTCCACTCTACTGGATGACAAGTCTCAATGGACTATAGGCACCAGGCACTCTATGTATGGTCCTATACTGTATTCATCCAACAATGTTTGCAAAGGTAAAAAATGAGACAAATGACTCTTCCAATGTTTTTGTCATTCAGTACAACAGCAATATTTTTCACTCAGAAATGCTATTAGCACACATTGAAGAACATTTTTGGAAGTTTTGGAATGCTTGAGCTTTTGGGAAAACATCCAAGGTTTTTTTTTATAAGAATAGCAAAAACTTGAAAACTATATTGGAGAAAATTACTGATATATCTGACACTACCCACATTATTGCAGGAATGAGATGTAGTGCCTGCAAGGAATGTCGATACATTTTGCAGGGCACCCACCTACTTATCCCAGGTTTTTCTTAAGTTATTTCTCTTACTGGGAGATGCAGTTGTAACACTACAGCAGTAGTTTACATTGCTCATTGTTCTTCCTTCCCCACATTTTATACTGGTAAAACTGGGAGACCACTTTAAAACAGGATTTACCAACATCTGTATGCCATTTCCAAAGCACACACTACTAATGCATTGTATAGACATTCAACAATGTGCAATGATTTTAAAAATTTGCCTTTTCTCTGCCAGAGGAGGTGGCTGGGAGCTTTTTCTTGAGCAGAGAGAACTGTGTTGGGAATTACTGCTCAATGCATGTACTCCTCCAGGCATTAATGACATTATCTCCATTAAACCTAGACTTAAAATTAAGTAAAGAATAAGTCGGATGCACCACCACAAGCACGAACAATAAAATCCTTTTAATAACCTTTTAAAATGAGTACTATAAAATCGTGCGAACACAAAATCCTTGGACAAATGGATTCTTCTTAACAAAACAAATAGGATAAGTGCTTTCATCCATAGCCTTCTTCAGATCCTTATTCACAGAACCAGTTTCCCCTTTCTTAAAACAGTAACAGCCAATCATCCACTATTATTCCAGCCAACACCCCCTCCTCTGTCCAATTAGTTCACTTTAAAACTCGTCCTATCACCAAGAGAGCTGAGACTGGCCTTCCTTTCTTAGCCAATTAGAATACTCTAAGGATGTCGCCCTTTTAGAACTGGTTTTAACTTAACTATTTCATTCAGTCCCGGAGGGTGATCAACTCTTAAATTCATGATCCACTTAGCTTCTGTTACATTCTGTAAATCACCACCTCTCTTGTTTTCCTATATCCGTTCTAGTACCATAAAACTGAAGGTATGCCCAGGGGAGGTCATAACATGGCTCGTTAAAGCATTAATTTTAACAAGATTGCTCATATCTTGTAAATGATGAAGAATCCTTTCCTTAAGTAATCTGTTTATCTTGCCAAAGTAGACAGCACAACAGCATTGACAAGTTGCTACATAAACTATGTTCTTGCTATTACAATCTGCACAACCCCTGTAATAATGCACCCTTTTTGTAACCGGATGGCAAAACTGATTGCTGGTATTTATGAAAGGGAATGCCTTGCATCTATTGCATTTGTATGTACCTTTTGTCATGTTTAGGTTATGGAAAACCATCTTTAAAACACAAAAGTCTTTTTAAATTCTTTTTGTTTTTAAAAATAAATCTAAGAGCATCCCCTGCAATGCGTTTTAGATTATCATCTACCTGACAACTGCCCAATACTTCCTGATGATGTCACATATCTGTGGGACATCCATGCTAAAAGTCAAAGCACACCCAAGTTGTTTATCATCAGACTTACGTTTACTTATCCTTTGAATTACTTCTAGAATAGTATGGATGTCCCTTCCCTTTCCTTATCTCCTTGAACTTATTAGGATCTATATTAGTATATGCATAGTTGTATCCTCTGTCCATAAAATTATCAATCAATTTCTTATGTTCCTGCATAAAATCTCATCATTAGTACATAGCCTCAAGATCTGGAGAATGTGATTGTCTACAATATTAAAAAAAAAAATGTCTTGGGTGCATACTCATTTTGTGTAATGGATGATTTCTCCAAGTTTCTTTTCTGTAGAGGCTGGTATCAATACCCATTACTGGATCCAAACTTTTCTTCACATCAAGAAACTCTATTTCTACATTAGAGGTATGTACTTCAGACTCCAAAAACAAGGCGGTACTAGTCAAACAACTAACAAACTCAGAGAAGTTTCTCACTTCCCTCCCATACAAGGAAAATATCATCCACAAAATGTCCATAAGAAATTAAATTCAGCAACTGGCATAGTTTAACACACACACACGTATGTGTGTGTGTGTGTGTGTGTGTGTGTGTGTGTGTGTGTGTGTGTGTGTGTGTGTGTGTGTGTGTGTATATATATATATATATATATATATATATATATATATATATTTGTCTGCCATCTCCTACCAGGCTATCTTAACTGCTTTGCCATGGATGCCCTGCACCTTTCCCCCAAAGCTTTCATACAATGTCTAATTCTTTGTCCACCATCATAGTACATTTTCCAGGCAATGTAAGTCCTCAAAAGCTTTCAACATAACAAAGCAGAATATGGATAACAAAGGTATTACTGTTCAAAGCTGAGCACAGTAACAAAAAAAAACCTCCCTACAAGCATTCCTTACCCCAGAAAACATCAATATATGCATCGTCATGGAGACTTGGTTCACATCTGTTGACAGCACCCCATCAGTGCAGAATTTCAATGCCTACCACATGTTCAGGTCCACCACAGAATGCACTAAAGGTGAATGTATCTCCATTTATTTAAAAAAAAAAACACTTCACCTCCCAACAATTTACACATGTCCACACCCTAGCTAGGGGCAATGAAATCCTGGACTTGGTCCTCACCAACACTGGAATTCTCTTTTCCCTACCAAATGTAACTCCCTGTCTGATCACATCAGACTACAAATCAGTCACTTTAACCTTATGACTGAAGCCAGAAGCATCCTCCAATATGTCAATATTCAGAGATTATGCCAAGGCTAATCTACAAAACCTGAGTGATGACCTGGCTAAATGGCAAGATCGGCAAGCATGACTCCCTCTGTAACTACCACATTGAAAACAACCTCCTGGAAACTGATCCCATAGTTAGACATCTGATAACCTATGTTGACAATGAACTGTCCTTTGATCTCCACATACCCACTGTTGTAAATAAGTCCTTTTTTTAATTACAGCTTATACTAAAGAGTATGTTGACAAGATCCAGGGGCAGAATTGCTCTTATGTACTCAGCACTCATTAGGCCAGTCATTGCGTACAATGCCCCTTTTGCTTTGTACCTGTCCAAATACTTGTCACAGCTGGTATGATCGCAAAACACCCCCCCCCCAAAAAAAAAAAAAGAAGAAGAAAAAAACCCAAAACAAAACAGGAGCCTAAGTCATAAAATGTATGTAGGAAGTCTCAAACACTTGTCTCTCTCTTCTCAGTATAAAACAAGTTACTGAGAGGTGACCTCTGCCTTCCATACACAGCCTCAACAAATCCTCTCCTGTTAGACCTATTACACATTCAGAAGTCCAATGGTAGCAGAAACACCTATGCAAGGGCCTCCAATCTCCTTTGCAAGATTAACACTACATGCTGGAGGGATAGGCATGTATACCCCTTCTATGGACCTGGCTTCCCTTCCACATAAAGCAAAATACCTCTGTTACTCTATTAAAAAGTAACTTGGAAGAATGGTTGGGTAATCATAAATTTGCACCTGGTTTAGCTGCAATGGCTTTCATGTACAGGAGAACCATTTAAGTAACCAACATATACTTGCAAAGCCTGTCTTTGGAGATTAGTATTGCACTATGTAAAAGCTAATGATTACCATGGGAATTCAGGGCTAGGCATCTGAAGATCCTCACAGATCAACAGTCTAGTAAGTACCTATGAATGTATACATTCAATATCCTTTTCCAACAAGATGACCCTACTGCTTATGTGGAATCATTTACTGCCAAATTATTTGTACATGTGAATAGCTGCCTAGATGCATCTGTCCCTTCCAAAGTGAATACAATGCCAACGTCCCAAATATAAACAGGCTCTATAATAAAAGAAAAATATCATTGCATGTAAAAATAAATTTAACTGTCAAACTGCAAAAAAAGCTCTTGTTAAACTTAACAGAGAACTCTGAACCCTGATCAAATCAACCAAAGCCAGATACGTAAAATTGTCACCCAGGCAAAGGACAAATGCAAATTCTTCTTTAACTATGTTAGAAACCTTAGAAACAATTCCCAGAATTGTGCAGAGCTAATAGTAAATTATATTACATACTCAAACCACAAGGACATAGCCAAAATACTAGCCGATGACTTTAGCTCCAGTTTCAATCCCTTTTCCTTCCTATACTCCCAGATTTCATACCCACATCTACACTCCCCGTAATTCTTCAAAGGTACTATTCAAGGCCAAGAGCAGGACTTCTATGGGGCCGGACAACATGCCAGGCTGATTACTGGCCAGCATGAAGCAGGACCTGTCAGAATCCCTACAGAAGCAACTGGTGTCAGCCTCTAAAGAAGCTTTGTGATGGACAATTGGATATCAGCAACTGCTATTCCCTTGCATAAAGGTGAGGCATCAGTGGACCTGGGAAATTATAGACCATAAGTCTGTGCGGCCTCATCTCTATAGCTATGGAAAATTCTTCATGGAATTAATAAATAAAGACATAGGTAGCTTACAAACTCTCTACTTAAGCTAATTCAGATCTGTTTAGGGCAGATCCTGCCTAATTAACCTGGTTGACTTCTTTGGGAAGATTTTTGAAGTAATGTATGAGAGCAAATCAGTAAACAACACATATCTAGACCTTACAAAGGCATTCAATACCATCCCGTGCTCCAGTGTCACAGATAAACTATCCCAGCTAATTGTTAAACCAAGTACACCTCATTAGATAGCTTACTGGCTCACAGATAATACCCAGAAAAGTATTGCCTGCTACTCTACCTCTTCCAAAAGACCTGTCACTAGCAGTGTATGCAGGGTTCAGTCCTTGGGCCACTCCTCTATGGAATTTACTTCAGAGGTCAAAGCTACTGTTAATAGTTTATTACTGACCAGATTTACAGATGACTGCAAACTTGGTGCCATCATAAACTCCCCAAAGGACACCAAGCTCTCCCAAAAAGACCTTTACCAAACAAACACCTGATGTTGAAACCATGGACTAAAACTGAATTCCAAGAAATGTATATTAGTATCCTTCAACAAGCAAGAAGTCCCTTATTACTATTGATAACACACTCCTAACAATTGATCCAGTAGTTAGGGACCTGGGAATTTATAAAGACAACAAACTGTCATCCGATCACCACGTATCACTGTTGTAAGAAAGTGCTTTTTCATTGCACAGCTTATTACTAAGAATATGGTGTCCAGGTCCAGGGATATGATCATTCCACTGTATTCAGCATTCATAAGGCTATCACTGGGTAAAGTTCTTTTTTGAAATGCTCTTGTCCAAACATTTGACACAACTGGAGTGTCTACAGCATTTTCCTACTAAGAAATCAAGGACTTAAATCATAACAAAACTATGCAGACCATCTCAAAGCCTTGTTCCTCTTCTCAGTGTCATACAGACTACTGAGGGGTAACCTTTGCCTTGCAGACAGAGCAGCCTCAACAGACCCTGTAATATCTGACCTGCTGCATATTCACAAGTCCAGTGGGGCCATAAAAACCTGCTCAAGAGATCTAAATATATTTTGTGACATAGATAGACATATGCATCACAGAGAGGATACCACTTTTTGGAATAATCTTCCTCTCCACATAAAGCAAAGTACTTATGTTATGCTATTCAGTCACTATCTGGACAAATGGATGCATAACCACAGATTCACCCCTGGTTTAGCACTTTTGTTTCTCATGGATAGGGGCAACATGTAAATGTTCTACTAGACTCTGTGTTATTCATAATTAAATTATAAGTGCTAAAAACTTCATGGGAATGTATGACTAGACTTCTAATGATCCTCACACATCAATTGCCTGGTATCTACCTATGAACTGTTATTAAAAAATTTAATTTCTGCAGTGGTGTTACTAAGACTAAATTTCTGCAGTAGCACAGCTTGATAATGCATCACTGTTATTAACACTAAATACTTGCAGTGCTAGCTTTAACTATAATGCAGAATTATGCACATTAGTGCTGCAGAATCACGCATATTCATACACTGCTTATGAGGGGCTTGAGCCATATACATCAGCAAAGTGTGTGGTTCTCCACAAGTGGGCAGTACCGTTCATTCTTTCTAGATGGCACCAGTGGTGCCAGCCATTGCATGTCCTTCAAGAATTTAGGCTGACATAATCTGTATATAATATAAATGTATGCAGTGTTACTGTTGCATGCTCATAAGGATTCCCTGAGTTTCATTACACTTGACAAACATTTAGTCAGTTATGTTCTGTCTATTTATTCATGTACTTCATTTTATTAGCCTATTCCTGGGAATCAGAAATAGTTTTCATGTCATGTGATGAACAGCTGCATGCTAGGTGAAGGAGAATCAGAGACCAATTGTGGAAAACTAAGAAATACTACAACATGCAAATAGCAGTACAATTTCATGGAAATGAGCAATATTATTAAAATGAGGGCAATGGCAGATGCACAAGAGGGTAAAAATATAACAATGAGATTTACAAAAGTTTATATTTCTCAGAGAGATACTACAGCTATTGTTGATAATTGCAGTAAATTCTTGGTGTTGCAGGAGACAAACCATGAAAACACGTACAGTGTAAGTGCCTCATTGGTCAATATGTATGCAAGAGAATGCTGTCACTATGTGCAGTCAAGGTGCATGCTGTCACCCTTGGTGAGTCTGAGTCATCTATCCATCCATCCATCCATCCATGTCTAAATTGCCATGCCTCCAGGATATAGAGATAGCAGACCACTACTGTGTGGATAAAGGCACTGTGCAGGAACTGACTGAGATATGTTACTGTGATATGCAGACCCTTGGGATGCATCATGCATACAATACCTGCCTATCCACGTGGACACCAAGAAATGTATTGGTTTGATATTACCTACAGAGTCCTTTCAGTGATCAGTAGGGGATACAGCAGAATACAATGACATGCTACAGCTTGTGGAGAAGCATACATGGTCTTCATGTACTATTCAGCAGAGAAGCAACACCATGCAGGCATTGTATGACATAACCTACTTCTCCTGGTGCACAATGAATCATGGACTGCACCTACATTGGAACAAAGGCTCAACTTTGGGACCAGGGATAACAGTATATAAACTGTGAGTGGTTCCACTCCATCAACTGCCAGGTTGTCTGGGAAGCAAAGGATAAATAATATACAATATGTCAGTAGGCCATCTATGCATTGCCCACAATTCTCACATCTGGCACACGTCTGACTTATACCAGCAGTTTCTGTGGCCTGATTTTCCACACAGCCATGTTATTGCTGATGCAGGATATTCCCTAGAGGCAAATACCTTTCAACTGTCCTCCTAGAACTGTAATTTTTGAGAATTTCTAAGTAAATAGTACCAGTATTTAAGTGTCCCAAATTTGGGGCCATTTCCTTAATTATTTTTTGCTTTGTCCCTGACTCTGGAGGAAAAAATGAGAGCTATGCTCTTAGCCATAAATAATGACACTAATAAGAAACCCACAGACATAATGCACAGAATAATGCACTGTCACAGACCAGAGTCACTGTTGAAAATGGCTGGCCTGCTAAAGGCATGGCATGCTTCTGCTATCTGGATGTCTCTGATGGTGCACTGCAGTATGACCCCGAAACATGCACAAAATGTTAATACATAAACAGTTACTGCAGGGCAGAGACATTCAGGAGGAGAAGGTTCTGGAGTCAGCGGTGGAGGAGCTGGCTGCAGGAATGATTAATGACAGATATAGGTGGTCACAGCATACCATGGCACTAACAGGCAGTGCCCAGTTCATAACTGTGGACTATAATAGGTATCACATAAAAAGCAAAAATTATGCATATAATACTATGCCCAGACTGTGTCATACCATGGGTAGGTCTGCAATGCTGTATCTCAGACAAAGGCTGCTTATGTAACAGAGTACTAGGAATAGGATACATTTTTAACATGTATACACAGATGGGCAGGGCTGCAGCAACAATAGACAGTGTGTGTGTGTGTGTGGGGGGGGTGAGGGTTAATCAAGTGTGTGAATGAGACATGGGAAAGTGTCTGTGTGGAGTTGATGGGACTGGCCATGAAGGGAGTGGTATTGCAATTGTTTTCTGACTGGGTGGTTGCAAGTAGTGCTGGTGTGTGTGCATGGATGTGTGTCTGTGTGTGTATTTGTGTTTGTGTGTGTGTGCATGCCTGTGTGTATATGTGCATGTGTGCAGGGTCACACCTCCAGCAGATGATGCAGCTCTGTGGTGGGATTTGGTGAACACGAGATGAATGTACTGACTGTGCACACTTCCATCCATGGAGTGACCACGTCTGTGAAGATTACAGTCTTGATGCACAGAGGATGGAGTGCTGTGTGAACATGAGTGTCAGGTTGTGTCATGGGTGGTTTTCGCATGTCCAAAATTGTCCAGCAGTATCCTCATCATTGGATGGTATTGTTGAGGTGGTGTCACTATGGGCCAATGGCTATGACCTCTCCCCTCACACAGCCAGACTTTTTGCTGGAGGCAGAGCTGAACTGGCCAGTGGAAGTGCAGTTTCCTTGATGGTTGGCAGCACAGGGACACCTCCTGCATAAAATCTCCTGATACACACAGGACCATAATGTTGCATATATGGCTCATGCAATCCCAGAAGTCTTCACACAGACCACATACTACTCCAACCAGCTCAGCTATGGCTGTAGTGGTGTCTTCCTTTCCCTGTATTATGCCCCCACACAAATGCTGAGTAGTGGCCATGGGGATACTCTGCTTAGGAGATGGGCAGTATCCATGCTTTGTTCTGCCATTGGCATGCTGGCCCCTGAGGTCATCATCACATTCAGTGGAGCTGGTGGCATCAAGGGGGAACTATGCCTCTGGAGATGAGGCCATTGACGGGATGAATATGGTGGCATCTTTCTACTCTTGAGTGGCATCTTCCATCTGGAGGTGGGTTGCACAGGCTCAGGAGCTGTGTCTGCGGAAGAGGATAAATATGTGGCTATAACATTACTGAGTCTACCACTGACACCATGACCTATAGTGTGCCAGGATGTGGCTACCACCATCTTCATCAGAGCGGGAAAGTCCACTGACATCAGGCAGGCCTATTTCTTTGGTACAGGACCCAGATAAGACAGCAATTGTGAACAGATAAAAAAAAGTATCCAATCTAAGGATGAGCCTTTCACCAGCATCTTCAGACCAATAAAACCTCTGCTGCATAACAAGAGTGCTACAGAAAACCAATATTTAATATACCTCAGGTAGACAGCCTTCTGACAGTCCCAATGTTCCTGCAAAGCAAAGAAGCCATGCTTGTAAGTTGTATGACTCTAAAATGGATAATTTATACAGATACAGACTTACATAGGGTGTCATTGATGGATATATATGATACAATATGCAACTCAGTACTGATGTCTATCACTGTACTTTGGATTGCAGAACTATCTAGCCACAGAGACAGATATTCCAGAAACTTTTCTATAGGGGATTCTTTTGGTGGATCCCCTCTGTGGCCATTTGATTTTGCACCATGTGGGTGACTTGCTTATAACTTTGATTTTGACCACCAATGGCACCGATATCCTCTATAATGTCCTACCAGGTATAGTCACAGAAAGCCCAGTCATCTGGGGCACTGCATAATCATCTGGTATAGGCCAAAACAGAGTATGTTTCTGCAACTCACAGGTAGATATGGGCCTACAACAGGGTATCCCATGAGACAATGAATGCGGTTACTAACTACTGTCTATAGATGTCCCCCTGCATGGGCATGTGTGTAGGCCACCCCATCAAACCAACAGACATAGCGCTGCCAAATCCAACAGCACTCTGGTACAGATGTGGTAATGGCATGGCCAAAAGTGGTAAAAAGGCCACAGCTTTTAACCTCATGCAGGAGTTTCTGATGCAGGTAAGACGTGTGTTTTTTGTAGAACCTACTAGATCCGTAGTCTAGAAGCATAATGACTCACTGGTAATATATGCTCCCCACACCCAATTTTATACTACTACTACTACAAAGGCTTTCCCCAAATCTTAGGTCCGTAGCAGGTGATGAATGTTAAAAGGTTTATGGAAATGCTAGTCAAAAAGCAACCAACATTACTACAATCACGATACTGCATCAGTACTCTAAGCATCCACCCATTTTGCACTTATAGTACTCGCACAGTACATGACACACCTGGAATCCTCTGGACAGCATTTCTGTATCAACTGTGAGTCTACTTATCAGCAAGCAGAATACCTCACAACAGTTGTGTATCAACATTAACTGGGACACAGCAGTCTTTGGCCTACAGTTTGAAGTATGTTATGTGCCTGGTATGCTAGAACACAAACCTCAGAACTATATTATACTAAATGTGTCACATCCCTTTCACATTCCCTTGCCATAGCAGTACTCCTTATTCCTGTATACAGTCCTCCACACAGCTGTACCACGGTTCATATTGACATCCATTACCTTACCTTACTACAATTTAAAGTGTCACACATGTTATAAAGAAACGCACAAGTAAAGCAGAAGTACTGTAGAAAAAAATGAAACCATTACCATTCTCCAACCACATAGCTCTATTTAAGAGTATTTTTCCAGTAGACATTCCTTTACAAATTCAGGTTAACAGCTATTCGGTTTGCTATCTAGCAATCTTCTATAGTGTGATGAGGCTGTGCTGCTTTTACTATGTAGTCTTTAGGCTGTTAGTGCAATTCTTATGCTAATAAGCCTCATTTGAATGTTCATAAATCACCCATTTATCTCACAGGGCAAATCACCTGTGCTGTATTAAGATGCTCTGTCAGATTTGTGAGCTTAAATGATCATAAATTGATATGATGCCACTATTAATACTTAAAACTTTACAGACTTAACATTGTAAAGATTTCATTTTTAAAACAAAAGCTACAGACACTGAATTGTTCAAACCATAGGAACCAGTTGTGTGTGTATTTAACTGCCACTGCAGTTCTTTTATCTCTAATTTTCCATGGTTCCCCTTATCATCCATTTCTAAGGAATCTAATACAAAAAAAAAAACAAAAACAAATCCATGATCTCTAAATTTGTGTATATTTCTTTTTTTGTTCCTTCACCAGGCCTCATCACAGCACCACTTCAGCCTTCCTTGCCTTCTCTAACACCATAAACCATAACTGCAACAATAATAAACTATCCTCAGCCCTCTTCTTGGATCTCTCCAAGGCGTTCAACATGGTAGATCATCAACTACTACTTCATATCCTGAAAACTAATCACTTAGATAATCTAGCTCTCCAATGGTTCCAATCTTATCTGAATGGCAGACAGCAGGCTATCCTATGGCAGAATAAACTATCTACCCTCCTATCTAATACCCTGGGAGTACCCCAAGGCTCTTTACTGGGACCTCTTCTATTCTCCATTTTTATTAACGACTTCTGCACTGTCATCCCTGATGCAACATGTATTCAATATGCAGATGACTCCACTCTGATATGCTCAGCTTCCTCCCAGTTAGATCTGTGGACATTATCCCAGAATACTTTTAACACAGTGAAATCTTGGCTATCTGACCATCATCTGATCCTAAACCCTAATAAAACAAAGCTGCTACCTTTCTCCCCCACTAGTAGGAACAATGCCTTATCCTTCTCCATACAGTCTAATAATGGTACCATAATCGTCCTAGACTCCTGTACAAAACTCCTAGGTGTCAACATTGACAATAACCTTAAATACGACATGCATGTCAATAAAACTATTAAATCCATCAATAAAAAACCTGGGTCGCTTTACAAAATCAAACCTTTCCTAGCCCCAACTGCCAGTACTGCCATTGCCCATTCTCACTTACTCTCAACTCTACTTTATGCTTCCACTTTACTTACCAGCCTAAATAAAATGGAACTCAATAAACTATCTAGTTGCTATAATCACATTGCCAGATTTGCAACCGCCATGCCCTGTAATAACCTAAAATCTCTTGGGTGGTAAGAACTGCCTTGCCTAATTCAATATAACCAGCTTATAGTGGCACATAAAGTACTGAATCAACCTGAAAACACACCTGCACTCAAAAACATTATATACCCCTATGGCAACCTCAGAGCATTGCGTTCTTCTAATAGGCTCCTTGTCCAAACTGTCAAAACCAACAATTCAGCTGGTACCTCTCTGTTTACCAACTCTGTTGGTAAAATTTGGAATAACCTTCCTGCAGACATTACCCTAGTATCCACCCTACGTCAATTCAAGAAAAACCTAAAACAGTATTTAAGTCACACTGGCTATGTCCTTGCACCAAGCCTGACAAGCACTCGCACTATTATTGTAAGGTAACATTTTCATGGCTACTCTACTGAATTGCAATTTCTAAAATTTTTACCTTATCAAACCTTTTTTTAAATTGTACAACTTTCTTACTACTATAGACTGTTGACAGTTACTAACATGTTTTAAGTTTTATGTTATGTCTTTCTGTTTGTACCTTGAAGCTTTTCTCCCCGGGCCTCCGCTGAAAATGGACATGTATCCAGTCGGACTATCACGGTCAACAAATGTAAAATAAATAAATACAATTTTAACACTCTCAGTTTTGTCACTGTAGTAACAGGGGCAGTTCCTACACTGAGCTATATTCACTACTCTTTGTATATAACAATTACAGTACTTGTGGCTCTTGACTCTCCCGGCCTCTTGAACTTAGTGGAATTGATAAAAAAAAAATGGCTAATGCCCCATGTGTTATTTATAACAACAGGATTGTGAATAACCACATTAGGGGGCATAGGAAGGTGGGAACATATAGGTGTGGTAGATGTAAACATTGTTCCCACATAGAAGAAGGTGAGTCTATATGGACTGAGGGTACCTGGATTTGAACAATTCAGTGTCTGTAGCTTGTGTTTTAAAAATGAAATCTGTACACTATTAAATCTGTAAAGTTTTTAGTATTAATAGTGGCATCATATCAATTTAGTGTTAATATTTATATATTCACATATATATTTCAATAATAAATGATTGTGTTAAATTAAATTGCTATGGCTTTAAATTAATTAGCAATGGAAAATAAGGGGAGGAGCTTCTATAATACAAAGCAAATGGTACATGGTTTTATTAACTCTGATGAAGTCCCAGGATGTAAAGGACAAAAGCACATTGTTCTCTTTATACTTTGGAATAAAGCTGGTGTGATTACACTAGTGTATGGATCGTATGTTTATTTAGTGAGTTGCTGCCGTTGTGCACTTGGAATCGAGATGGCACATTATCTGATGTTATCTGGTGCAGCCACTTATTTGGTTGGGTTGAAAGTATGCCCAAAAATGTGGTGGTAATGGTACTTGGCCAGAAATAGCTAATAGATTTTGCAAATTACCATTTCCGGTGTATGCTCCTTCTGCAGTTGAGGTCTATTAACATTTTAAGTAATTGTGAAACTAGTTCAAAAATGGAATTTGGGATACCATATTTAAATATGCCTGCTGCAGTAGGACTGATTATAAATTTACAAAGAGCAAAGCTCATTCTATTTAAATAAGAATGAAGGTGTGGAAGTGCGTGCATGTTGGGGGCTGCTGAAGACCAGGTTTGTGAAGCAGACATTAACTTTTCTGGGAGACGTTGCATACTGCAGAACATACTGAAAGGGCAAATGTATAAGAAGAGTGTTTTCCATCACTTTGGTGCTATGAATCCTTCTGGATTCTTGAGTTTCTGTCCAAAGATCACTGGGAATCAGATGCCATGGGTAGCACAAAATAATAAATAGTATTTGTGGAGAATTCTTCAGCTTTGTTTTTTGTATATAGTGTTCTAAAGCAGTTTGAATTGTCACATAAACTCCCTTGATCAGACAGGAAAATTGTCTAATTAATGTGCCATTCTTTGCTTCCACAAATAATAGCTTCATATTTGTACTTTAAAACAGCAGGTTAAAAAATAAAAAGTAGCACAATTTTTTTTTCTTTTTACGGCAAAGAAATTAAACTACATTTTCAGTGCTGCATTGATGAAACAGCATTATTTTATTTATCAAATTATTGCCTAAGCAGATCAAAATAACAATGATGTTCCTGAAGTAAATAGACTTTAATGGCATGATCACATGTCTGAAACACCTGATATGACTAACTACTATGTTACTACTGTTTTATACACCTTAGAAAAAAACACTGCTAAAAAGGCATCCACAGCACTTCCTGGATAAAACTGCAATCAAGCACTCAAGAAAAAAACACTTCAGGATATAACACAGGTGAAAGACTGACAGCAATTACCTGTAAGTCACATTCCATAAAAGCGGCACAAATTATGGTGAAATGACACTTCCCTAAAAGATATTCAAATGACTATTAACTAAATATTTTGGGGGACCTTCAACAATGATAATCCTTTTCATGGTTTTTACTATTCAACACGTGTACTTTTGTTGCAAGAAAATGGACTAATTTATCACTTTGGATCAATAGCATAGCACAGAAAGTAAGGGTATGCTAAGATTCTGACTAATATCCACATTGTATTTCCTTACCTTTGTAAAAAGTGACTTTCAAACTCTCCGCCATACCTCATTTAAATACATACCTGAACTATAACTTCAGGCCTTCAATATCCCAACATTAATTTGTGGTTCATTTAAACAAAATCATGTATAAAATGCAATAAAGCCATATCTGGAAATATTTAAACATGGTCCCTGTTCTGTGTCGAAATATCCTGTCTATAAATGCAGATGAGCCTTTGTCCTGGAACGTCACACTTACTCAGCCTATATGTGTCATAGCATGCATGTAAATGTAAAAAAAACACTGCCTAATCATGCATGAATTAAGAAGTTTAATGCAAGTCCAAAGACTGAATATGCACAGACAGACTCAGACAATATGAGCAGTATATAGTTACAAGGAAGTGCCACCTTATAATAGAAGTCCTGAAGTGACTGTCAAACAGTCCCGTCAAATTTTTTCATGATCCTGTGGCTGAACTCTGATTACACTCCTTCAGTAGTCAGATATAGTCAGTTGAGCAGCATAAGACATAAGGATATAAAAACATAGCAACATGTCAAAGACTTCCCTTTTCTGTGTGACAGCACATTATTTCTTATTACCCCTCCTACTCATTTTTCAGAAGGGGTAATACTTCCCTAACTCCCACAGCCACTATAGTTCTACTTACAAGTGAAGTAATGGGGAAAACAATGTGTGAACATTGGCGTTTGTACACACACAGACAGACAGACACACACACACACACACACACACACACACACACACACACACACACACACACACACACACACACAAACACGCGAGCAAACCATACCAAGAGACACTAAAAACACTAACATATTAAGGCAAATGTGTCTTTCTTGTAACCCTAATTCACACACAGTTCCACATTGCTGTTTGAAAGTACAGTGACACAGTAAAATAAATCTGGGTATCTAACCAGTGTGAAGAGCAGTACACTTCGATGCATTTTGGTAAATACATTTTTCAAATAAATTGTGCAAATATTCATCCATATTTGCAGTGTCATTGGATCAAATAATGTTAGAAGCCCAGTGATATCATTTTACAGGGTTACTTGTTCACATTAGAATGTGTCATAGTCGCATAGTACAGTGCTAAATTTTCATCTATTTCCATTTTTTTGTAAGTTGGTAAAAAAACAAACAAAAAAAATAGGCTACTCATCATTTCCTTAATGCTTTGTTGTAAAGAAGATAATCTTACATTCTGTGATATTTTGTTCACAGTGGTCACTGCCCTCCCATTCAGCCAATACTTCAGGATGTTTCTAATGTACGTGTCACGGTACTCTTGCATGTTTGCCTAAGTTGTTTGCTTCTGCTTTACTGAACAGCTGGCTATTTATGCTTTTGTAAATCAAAGGAATATCTACTCTTAATTCTAATGTAATGGTGTGAATATTACATAACTAAATTCCAATCTATGCTTATGTAAGTGTATAAATAGTGACAGCAATATACTAACACTTTCTGAAGTCAGAAACCAGAGTATGTATCTTAATTTAAAGGTTTTCTTGCAGTATTTATTGTTTTTCAAAAATTTAAATGACTTGCTTACAGGCACAGAGCAGACAAATTTAGTCTGAGGAAATCGAACCCAGGACTACTAGTTGAAGCTTAGTGGCAGGTTGTAGCTGTTAACGCAATAACAATTTTATATTCTGTGACTCCCATGCAAGTCCCAGAATAGTGAGACTGAATGTGCAAATCTGCAGAAGTTTACATGCTAAGACAGATATCTCTGCATCTTTTATCCTAAGTATGGCAATCTTGGAGTTACGTTTAAATAAATAGCGGGGTAGAGATACAAGGGAGCTTCACCATGGGAAGAAATAACTTTAATAACAGTGATTGCTGACATTTGCTGTTCTCCTGAAGTTTTAGCTGGTTTTTTTTTATTTTTATTTTTTTCGTAGTTCCAATACTCAATTTTGGATCTCAGAATTACAGTAGGGAGCCCTGTAATCCTTTGTCCAAACTGCAATGGCATCTTTTCCATTATGGATTCTGTCTTTATTGGAGTCACATGTTCTGTTTTTTTTTCTTTTTCCAGATTGTGTTGCTATTCACTTATAAATAGTTAATTTCATCTTTCCTTTTAAAAGTGGCCTTCTTTAATAGACCACTGCTCAAAATTACACAGTCTCATAACTCCCACAGAGACTCCCTCTATTCGAACAAAACTGCTAAGTACTGGAATTCCCTTCCACTACACATACAAAGTATCCCCTCCTATCATGCTTTTAAATTAAAGCTAAAAGAACACCTTAAAAACAACTGGCTATGCC